>NC_092152.1:52739201-53039201 GCF_045791955.1 Oncorhynchus clarkii lewisi
TGGCCAAGGCATTCGACTCTGTCAATAACCATATTCTTATCGGCAGACTCAGTAGCCTCGGTTTTTCTAATGACGACACCATTCTGTACACTTCTGGCCCTTCCTTGGACACTGTGCTATCTAACCTCCAAACGAGCTTCAATGCCATACAACACTCCTTCCGTGGTCTCCAAATACTAGTAAAACAAAATGCATGCTTTTCAACCGTTTGCTGCCTGCACCCGCACGCCCGACTAGCATCACCACCCTGGATGGTTCCGACCTAGAATGTGGACATCTATAAGTACCTAGGTGTCTGGCTAGACTGTAAACTCTCCTTTCATATCAAACATCTCCAATCCAAAATAAAATCTAGAGTCGGCTTTCTATTTCGCAACAAAGCCTCCTTCACTCACGCCACCAAACTTACCCTAGTAAAACTGACTATCCTACCGATCCTCGATGTCATCTACAAAATAGCTTCCAATACTCTACTCAGCAAACTAGATGCAGTTTATCACAGTGCCATCCGTTTTGTTACTAAAGCACCTTATACCACCCACCACTGCGACCTGTATGCTCTAGTCGGCTGGCCCTCGCTTCATATTCGTCGCCAGACCCACTGGCTCCAGGTCATCTACAAGTCCATGCTAGGTAAAGCTCCGCCTTATCTCAGTTCACTCAGTTCATTGTCACGATGGCAACACCGACCCGTAGCACGCGCTCCAGCAGGTGTATCTCACTGATCATCCTTAAAGCCAACACCTCATTTGGCCGCCTTTCCTTCCAGTTCTCTGCTGCCTGTGACTAGAACAAATTGCAAAAATCGCTGAAGTTGGAGACTTATTTCCCTCATCAACTTTAAGCATCTGCTATCTGAGCAGCTAACCGATCACTGCAGCTGTAAATAGTCCAGCTGTAAATAGCCCACCCAATTTACCTACCTCATCCCCATACTGTTTTTATTTATTTACTTTTCTGCTCTTTTGCACACCAGTATCTCTACTTGCACATGTTCATCTGATCATTTATCGCTCCAGTGTTAATATGCTAAATTGTAATTATTCGCCTACCTCCTCATGCCTTTTGCACACAATGTATATAGACTCTTTTTTTCTACTGTGTTATTGAATTGTTTATTGTTTACTCCATGTGTAACTCTGTGTTGTTGTCTGTTCACACTGCTATGCTTTATCTTGGCCAGGTCACAGTTGAAAATGAGAACTTGTTCTCAACTAGCCTACCTGGTTAAATAAAATAAAAAAGAGTGTACAAACAGAATTGTGACCTCCCCTTTTTTTGACCCCCCCTGAACAGTTATGTCGGTGACCAACTGAAAAACTGGTCAGAATTGAAGGAATGATGGCTGGAGCTAAATACAGGAAAATTATTGAGGGAAACCTGTTTCAGTCTTCCAGAGATTTGAGACTGGGACGGGGGTTCACCTTCCAGCAGGACAATGACCCAAAGCATACTGCTAAAGCAACACTTGAGTGGTTTAAGGGGAAACATTTAAATGTCTTTGAATGGCCTAGTCAAAGCCCAGACGTCAATCCAATTGAGAATCTGTGGTATGACTTAAAGATTGCTGTACACCAACGGAACCCATCCAACTTGACGGAACTGGAGAAGTTTTGCCTTTAAGAATGGGCAAAAATCCCAGTGGCTAGATGTGCCAAGCTTAAAGTGACATACCCCAAGAGACTTGCAGCTGTAATTGCTGCAAAAGGTGTCTCCACAAAGTATTGACTTTGGGGGGAGGGGGGGGGTGAAGTTATGCATGCTCAAGTTCCTTTTTTGTAGGTCTTATTTCTTGTTTGTTTCCCAATTAAAACTATTTTGCATCTTCAAAGTGGTAGGCATGTTGTGTAAATCAAATGATACAAACGCCAAAAATGATATATTTTAATTCCAGTTTGTAAGGCAATAAAATCGTAAAAATGCCACAGGGGTGAATACTTTCGTAAGCCACTGTATGCCTTCATTAAGATCTACTGTGGGGTAGTGACAAAAACTGCACGTGTGTGTGTGTGTGTGTATCTGTATAGGTGTGCATCTGGGGTACAATGTCATGTTTTCACTACTTTCTCCTGCCACGCTGGGAGGCCTAGTGGGAAACTGCCTGCATGCCAACACACACACCCGACAGCGAGCTAGTGGGCTGTAAAATTAAAACGTCCCCTCTCCCGCAATCCCATTGTTTTGCTTATACGACACTCCCTTGCATAATGGTAATAACAACAGACAATAATGGCCCCTAACTCAAAGCTGCATTCAGGCATACACAGATTGAGGAGTGTTTGTTGGTCTATGGGTGGTAAATGAGTTTGGTTTGGAAGCACTGTCCGGTTCACTGGTGGTACTAGTGGAGAGCTGTTATAAAAATGGGTGTAGGTGTTATAAAACACACAGCAGGTGAGAGTGTAGTAGCCCCTTACACTCGTACCAGTATACAGGTTGAAAATGGCAGATTTGGGCACTGATAAATGCCTAAATTGGAACACAGTGGCTGTACAGTAACATGCTATAAATTACGCCAGAGCTCTGGCTCTGCACTTCACAGCGCTCTATGGGTTTTGACTGACAGATGATCGGAACGTGAACACCTCGCATAATAAGATGTTGCCCCCATCCCTCCTGCTAATTAAGCAACTTTTTGTGCTTTTGTCTGAGGGAAATGTTAATTAAAAGATGGGTTGCACTAGCAGTAGTTTAGGGAGCAGCTGTGGAAGAGCCGAGAGGCAGGAAAGACCAGAGTCAGGCATGTGCACTAAATGATGTGAGTTAAGGCCAGGCTGTCTGACACCCACTTTACTGAGCTCAACCACCTGAAACAAATAAAAAGGTGGCTGGAAGTCACAGAGATCTCTACTGAGAAAGTCCATACTACACTGGGGAGGGAAGTGTACTAGTCCACATACTACTAGGGAGGGAATATATTTCCAAAACACTTTCCAACTGAAAATATATTTCAAATGTATTTGCTGAAGCAAAGACTCCAATGTGTTTCCTAATAAATCACTGCAAGCGTGCGAGTACAACATCAGAACCAAATTTGCTGTGATAGAAAGCATCATGGCACTCTTGTTTTGTGGATCCGAGGTGCCCACCGGATAATTTATATGTAGAAGGACAGAGAAGCTCAGTTCTTGTGACTTGTTAAAAAGGACATTCTACTCCCCCCAAAAAAATGTTTTTTAAATTTTGTATTATCCTGACACCATCTAAAATATAATTTCTACATCCAGAAATGAGCCAAATAACATACTGGTAAAATAATTTGTTTGCGTTACTTTAACATATTGGACCATGCATATAGCCTATGCATGGTCCATATTATCAGATATGCTATTAGCAATAAGCATAATCACCTGTAGCCCAACTTATGCAGCATAGCGGCTATAAATAGTCTGAAGCATGGTGCTGCCAATCATTTAACTAGTTAGCGTCCCACAGAATAGTATGTCCCAGAAATCTTAACATAAACAAAGTGAATATAACGTAGGCCGACCTGTTAGGGGAAGACGCCTGTACTTCTCACAGAAACCACTTTGTCACTTTATGTCACCATTCGTTAAATAGATAAACTATTCTACTATGGGATAACTGATTTTTCTATTTTTTCCCATTACTCATTTTTGTTTGCAGAGGAAAAGTACGTGTGGACTGTTCTAGCATCTTCAAAGTGCTCCTGAACAAAACATTTTTTGGGGGCGTGGCAGCGCCACAGCTAAATGACTGTAGCAGGAACACTGACACCAAGCACTAATCAAAATATACAAAGAAATGGTTAATTGACCACAAAATAAATCTACATTTTGCAATGGCCATCTCAATCTCAAGACTTAAACCCCATTTGAAAACCTGTGGTTTGAATTGAAGTGGGCAGTCCATAAGAGCAGACAAAGGATCTGGAAAGAGAAATGATCTAAGATCCCTCCCAATGTGTTCTCCAATCTCATAGAACATTTTAGAAAAAGGCTCAGTGTCATTATCCTTGCAAGTGGACAACAGCGGTGCCAATACCTTTGACCCTGTTGTACTACTTGTTAAACAAAATGCCTCCCTCTGAGCAATTGTATTAGTATAAAATAATTCCCACACAAAAAAGTAGCATACGATATAGCTCAGTATTTGTCTGGCAGGTTGGCAGGTAGATGTGCTGACTTGGACTGCAGTAAGGACAGCGAGTGCACCAATTTGTTTGAGAGTGAATTGTTTGTCACAGAAAGTTACGTTTAACAGGCTAGAATATATTTATTTAAATTAAAATAGTATCGGGTGTATTTCTCGATGGCCTGTATAGGTCCAGAAAAATGCATCAGTTAATGTTTTTTTTTTTTTTTTACTTATCTGCCTGAAATCTCTATCTCTGCGACACGGATTTAGTTCCTTTGTCTCTTCCCATGGAGGCTTCCCCTTTCAGGGGAAATAGCGAGCATTTAAATGCGCTGCAGGAGCTGTATTTACTATGCTCTCTTATGGGAAACAATGTGGACCGACTGGAATTCTGATGCAACAATATTTACTCACGGAGGACATAAGGGAAGAAGTGGCTACTCTTAGCAAACAGATTAAAAGCTTGCACAATATACTGATATATAGGAAAGAAACCAGGGGAAAAAAATACTATTTACACACTATAGGATCAGTCTAAAACTTTGCACATACACTGATGCCATCTAGTGGCCAAAATCTAAATTGCGCCTGGGCTGGAATAATACATTATGGCCTTTCTCTTGCATTTCAAAGATGTGTTTGTTAAAAATTTTTAAAAAATCATCATGTTTTCTTTCTTTCTTTATATTACCAGATCTAATGTGTTATAGTCTCCTACATTCATTTCACATTTCCACAAACGTGGAAGTGTTTCCATTCAAATGGTATCAAGAATATTCATATCCTTGCTTCAGGTCCTGAGCTACAGGCAGTTAGATTTGGGTATGTCATTTTAGGCAAACATTTTAAAAAGTGGCAGATCATTAATTAAACCAACATTGACATTTTGGTAATATCTGAAACTTGGCTAAATAAGACTGTGCTGGATACTGATGTGTTTCTGGCTAGTTATGTTTTTAGAAGTGGAGGTGTCACCATATTTACAAAGGACAACTTACATGTTAATGCATCTCTCACACTCTCTGTCCTTTAGCAATGCGCGAGTGGGAATTTTATCGCCCTCCCTCTGCCTCAACATGTGCTTTTAGCCAATTCTCTGACCCTACGATCTAACTATGCTTAATCTGAATTAGACATTTGGGATGATCTTAATTTGGATTGGTTGATGTTAGTTACTGATAGATTTTGCTCAGGCTGAAAAAGATCTGCACTAACTCAGCTGATAACTGAACCAAACTACCCCAACTTTAAACACCCTGAAAAATCTACTCATTTAAATATTATTTTGACAAAATGCCCCTCAAATATACAGCCTATGGAATTTTTGCTAATGAGTTCAGTGACATTTGAACCCCCCCTTGACTGCATAAGAGATGCAAAGCTACATAAATCCCCCCCTCGCATTATTACAATGAGAAAATATAGGAATTTCAATGAGCAACAACTTTTGTCTGATATGGAATTGTTTGAATGGGGGGGGGGGGTTGTGTCAAATATCTCTGACTTGGATAGGCACTAAAATGTTTTACTTCTTTGCTCAACTCTATTGCAGATAAACATGTTAGTTCAAGAAACTAAGGATAAAGGATAGAGCTAATCCCTGGTTCACACATGAACTATCAGATAAAGTTCAGGAGAGACATTTAGCTTGGGCTAAGGCAAGGCTGATTGATTCTAAGTCTGACTGGCAGTCCTGTAGACGTTCCAGAAAGATGTCCACCCCTTGTTAGAAAAGCAACATTTTATCAAAATGTATGTCACATGCGCCAAATACAACAGGTGGAGAATTTACTGTAAAATGCTTACTTACAAGCCCTTAACTTTATTTCTTGAACTGCATTGTTGGTTAAGAAAATATTTACTAAACTAAATCATTTTTTTAAATAAAAAGTAACACAAAATAACAATAACAAAGCTATTTGTACACTACCATTCAAAGGTTTGGGGTCAAACAAATAAATGTCCTTGTTTTCCATGAAAACATGAAATGAGTTGCAAATTTAAATAGGAAATATAGTCAAGACGTTGACAAGGTTATAAATTATTTTAAATTGAAATAATAATTGTGTCCTTCAAACTTTTTCATCAAAGAATCCTCCATTTGATTTCACCCCATGCTTCCTGAGCACCACCCACAAGTTGGATTGGCTTGATGGGCACTTCTTATGTACCATACGGTCAAGCTGCTCCCACAACAGCTCAATAGGGTTGAGATCCAGTGACTGTGCTGGCCACTCTATTGTAGACAGAATACCAGCTGACTGCTTCTTCCCTAAATAGTTCTTGTATAGTTTGGTTAGTGGTTAAGGGCGCTGTACTGCAGCGCCAGCTGTGCCATCAGAGTCCCTGGGTTCGCGCCCAGGCTCTGTCGTAACCGGCCGCGACCGGGAGGTCCGTGGGGCGACGCACAATTGGCCTAGCGTCGTCCGGGTTAGGGAGGGATTGATCGGTAGGGATCTCCTTGTCTCATCGCGCACCAGCGACTCCTGTGGCGGGCCGGGCGCAGTGCGCGCCAGCCAAGGTTGCCAGGTGCACGGTGTAGCCTCCGACACATTGGTGCGGCTGGCTTCCGGGTTGGATACGCGCTGTGTTAAGAAGCAGTACGGCTGGTTGGGTTGTGTATCGGAGGCCGCATGACATTCAGCCTTCGTCTCTCCCGAGCCCGTACGGGAGTTGTAGCAATGAGACAAGATAGTACAACAATTGGATACCACGAAATTGGGGAGAAAAAGGGGTAAAATTTAAAAAAATATAAAAAATATATGATAAACTCGGATTAGCTAACACAACGTGCCATTGGAACACAGGAGTGATAGATGCTGATTGTGGGCCTCTGTACGCCGATGTAGATATTCCATTAAAACTCTGCCGTTTCCAGCTACAATAGTCATTTACAACATTAACAATGTAATTTCAAATTAACACTGTATTTCTGATCAATTTGATGTTTTTTTTTTTTTTTATTGACAAAAAAAGTAGCTTTTCTTTCAAAAACAAGGACATTTCTACGTGACCCCAAACTTTTGAACGGTAGTGTATATATTTTAGTACTTTTAGCCCTTTCTCGTGATTTCCAATTGGTGGTTAGTCTTGTCCCATCGCTGTAACTCCCCTACGGACTCGGAAGAGGCGAAGGTCAAGAGCCACATGTCCTCCGAAACACGACCCTGCCAAGCCGCACTACTTCTTGACACACTGCTCACTTAACCCGAAAGTCAGCCACACCAATGTGTCAGAGGAAACACCGTCCAGCTGCTGACCGAAGTCAAGCCTGCAGGCGCCCGGCCCACCACAAAGAGTCGCTAGAGCTCAACGGTACAAGAAAATCAAGAAAATGTCACTTTCATAGCAAACAGCAAATTGGCCAGCGTTAATTAGTTAATTTTTCAGTGTAACATTTCTAGTGTTGATTCAGGAGTTAAGTTAACACTAAGTGGTGTAAAAGAACCCCAGTGATGGTGTTACTAACCAGAGTTTAACCAAAACCACAGCCATCATTATCATATTTCCCAGCATGCTCTACTGCAGGTAGATTTTTTTTATTGTGTGATTCAATATCCATGTTTTGATTGATTAATCTTCTGCTTCCCAAATATAAATAAACAAAAAATTTCTAAACGAATCCAATCTGTTAACTGGACTTACTGCACCTGATACTGAAATGTTTGTTCCAGTTTAGATGATTTAGGTAGTGTCATACTTTAGTCTTCCCAACCCTGGCAGTCATTCTGAATGCAGGTTGTAAGTGAATAAAAATTCAAAATGTTGGATATCCCTCCTCTGGCTGGATTTCAATAGGAATTACACAACTTTACAAGCCAGCATTATGTGACTTGCAGGCCTGATGTGATCTGTAAACCATGAGTTTTAGGGTAAAACTAGGCCCTCAAAACAAGGCCTTACAAACTATGTAGTGTATTGTGTTAAATAATTACATTTTAACAATAACATATTCACATAGGATTTTACTTGGTGAAGGCCACAGTGCTGAAAATTAATGAATATATCAATCATGTCTCTGTCACTAGCAAACACAGTCAAGGGTGGTACTGGTAATTAAAATGTACTCAAAAGGCACCTTGGGAAATATACAAATGAGGATCAACACCTTATTTGCTTAAAATAAGGTATTGGAGTGTGTGGTTCTTCAATGAACCATCCCATTTAAGGTTATTCAAATAACCTAGAATGGTTACCCTATGGCATCGCTCTTAGGAACTTTATTTGGTTCATCAAGCTCGAGACCCTGGGTCTCGACCCCGCCCTGTGCAACTGGGTACTGGACTTCCTGACGGGCCGCCCCCAGGTGGTGAGGGTAGGTAACAACATCTCCACCTCGCTGATCCTCAACACTTGGGCCCCACAAGGGTGCGTTCTGAGCCCTCTCCTGTACTCCCTGTTCACCCACGACTGCGTGGTCACGCACGCCTCCAACTCAATCATCAAGTTTGCGGACGACACTACAGTGGTAGGCTTGATTACCAACAACGACGAGACGGCCTACAGAGAGGAGGTGAGGGCCCTCGGAGTGTGGTGTCAGGAAAATAACCTCACACTCAACGTCAACAAAACTAACGAGATGATTGTGGACTTCAGGAAACAGCAGAGGGAGCACCCCCCTATCCACATCGATGGGACAGTAATGGAGAGGGTAGTAAGTTTTAAGTTCCTCGGCGTACACATCACAGACAAACTGAATTGGTCCACCCACACAGACAGCATCGTGAAGAAGGCTCAGCAGCGCCTCTTCAACCTCAGGAGGCTGAAGAAATTTGGCTTGTCACCAAAAACACTCACAAACTTCTCAGATGCACAATCGAGAGCATCCTGTCGGGCTGTATCACCGCCTGGTACGGCAACGGCTCCGCCCACAACCGTAAGGCTCTCCAGAGGGTAGTGAGATCTGCACAACGCATAACCAGGGGCAAACTACCTGCCCTCCAGGACACCTACACCACCCGATGTCACAGGAAGGCCATAAAGATCATCAAGGACAACAACCACCCGAGCCACTGCCTGTTCACCCCGCTATCATTCAGAAGGCGAGGTGAGTACAAGTGCATCAAAGCTGGGACCGAGAGACTGAAAAACAGCTTCTATCTCAAGGCCATCAGACTGTTAAACAGCCATCACTAACATTGAGTGGCTGCTGCCAACACACTGACTCAACTCCAGCCACTTTAATAATGGGAATTGATGGAAATTGATGTAAAATATATCACTAGCCACTTTAAACTATGCCACTTTGTTTACATACCCTACATTACTCATCTCATATGTATATACTGTACTCAATACCATCTACTGCATCTTGCCTATGCCGTTCTGTACCATCACTCATTCATATATCTTTATGTACATATTCTTTATCCCTTTACACTTGTGTGTATAAAGTAGTAGTTTTGGAATTGTTAGGTTAGATTACTCATTGGTTATTACTGCATTGTCGGGACTAGAAGTATTAGCATTTCGCTACACTCGCATTAACATCTGCTAACCATGTGTTTGTGACAAATAAATTTGATTTGATCTGAACCTTTATTTTTAATAGTGTACTATAAAACATTTTATTTTCGCATACCCATAATGCCTAATATTTAGAACACAAGTATGGGTATTCAAACACAGCCATTGACTGGCTTCTGGTCCCTGTGATACGGGGGTTATAAGTTATATGCAGTAGACGTATGGACACTGACACACCATCCCTATAAAGCCTTATCTGAGCTCATAGACACCCTCTTGTCAATGGGGTGTGTTACAGGTGAGTGTTTGTATATCACATAATATTCATGTCCAGTTGGCACGAAACAGGGGGGCATTTGAAACAGGGCAGTACAACACAACCGACTTGTCTAAAAACACACTCCATTTCCCAGGATTCCCTGGGATAACAATGGCGGCTCACCTGACAATGTCCATGGCCTGGTAGATGATTTCTGATTGGTCCACCCCAATGACCATTTTGGCTCCCGCTCTGGCGGCGAACATAGAAAGGATGCCCGTCCCACAGCCCACATCTAGCACCACCTGCAGTATAGGAGGTAGAAGTGCAGTATAGGAGGTAGAAGTGCAGTATAGGAGGTAGAAGGGGAAACTTCCCCTTCCTTATAACTAGTAAAGGATCGGCTGATTAGCGTGTTAAGAAGGGTAGATAGAAATGTTCTAACAGGGGTGTAGACCAGGGGCTGGCCAATAATTTAGTCCCGAGGGCCACATCAGGAATTAAATTCATCGGACGATTTGTTCGTCAAAAGAAAAAGGGCTGGTATTAGAAAAACACACACTGTAGGTCCATTATAATTTTGATATACTTGCTATCTAGTTAAAAGATGTTCAAGAGTGGCCAGGAGTGGTTTTTTTAAATGGCCAGTGAAGTCAGAAACACAATATTCCTGTGTTTCATATATACTTCCACACAAGGAGGTTGGAATAATCCTGTGAAATGGTGAAAATTATGATAATGCCCTTTTAGTGTGAGCTTTTTGAAAAGGCCGCCTGAAATTTTAGACTGTTTTGGTAGGATGGAGTTTTGACCTACCTATTGACATCTGAGAAGGAGCTACGGGAAAAGAATTGAGCTACACACAAAACAGCAAACACATAGCCCTCGTAATACAAACCATTTTCAACTTCCCTCACAAACATTTCTCCCTCTGATATACTCCTATCCTGTGGCCTGGCTGGTCTAGTGACATGGGTTTGAATCCAGCCTACAGCCCTTCGATACAATCTCTATCTTTTCCCACTGTCGTTCTCTTTCACAATCTGTACAAGGAAAATCTGAAAATACCTTCAAAATATATTTTCAAGAGATACTTATTTCTGGTACGCTGAAGGACCATACTGGGGGCGAGGTGCAGGAGAGGAGCCAGAGTGTTTATCACAATGACAGGGGTTGCGGCAGGTCAACATAACCCTTATCCACCGCCACTCCGATGACAGGGATAACAATACCCAGACCAAACCCTGCGTTTCTTCTTCCAGCAACCGTCCTGTTTCCTACCCATTCTCTCCCATCCCTAACCCCTTTGACTGAAAAATTGCTCCACCCCCCCCCCACCTATCATCTACCCCCTCCCTCGGGGCATACCCGGTGGCAACACATAAGGGATGGCCTTGGAGATGGACGCTGCCTGCTTCCAATGACAGTGCACGGTTGGGGAGGAAGGGTGGCAATAAGGGGGTTGGTGTGCGCTCGTTATCAGCACTCCACAGTCCCCGGCCAAGAGGCGCTACAGTGCGTAATGAAGTCGCAGCGTTTTAAACGAGGCGCCGTCACCGCTATAGCAATCTATATTTTAAAACCTGCACTGCCAAGTTCTTTGCTCACCTTGTCCTTGAACACTTCCGGGTTGAGGTACATGAAGTCCCTGTAGCTTTCTGTGCGCACTTTATCCTGAAAGGAAGGAACAAAGAGCATTCAGGTCATCCATTACCATGGGCAGAGAAAACAATCATAGAGCATGTCTTCAGAAACAACATAACAAACTGTAACAAGTTATCCAGTCACCCGAGACCAAGGTGTGTGTGTCACAGCAGGGCGGGATGGACGGTTGTATGTCTATGAGGTGGAGAGTTCCCGTGAAGAGGGGAGATTACATGTTTGTGCTTGTATGTGGTGTCATCTCGTGGAATCAGAGCTGACTGGGGATTTGACTCCACGGAAAATGAGTATAATGCATGCTAGGCTGAGCAATCTAAAGAAAAGTAGACTCAATCTAACATAGAAATAGAAAGGACTGGGCATCGTTTCAACCATTCCATGTGGAATCTAGTTGGTCAGGACGGGCTAATTAACCTGCCAATCAAATCTTTACGCTTTTCAGAGGGAGGCCTTTTACGTACCCATGAAACACACATTTAAAACACACAACTTATCCGCACTCATTTCGGATGATGCCTTCTCATGCTGTTGGTGTGTTGACAGAAACAGAACAAACCATCAAATATTTTGCCAAATTACAGATAAATCCCAATAGGAGCGGTTTCCCAGAAACAGAGATTCTCCATTGAGCTTGCTTTTAGTCCAGGACTAGGTTTAATAGTGTCAAGGAAACCACCCCCACTCCATGGTGTTGAAATAAATCACAAATCAATTAGAAGATTAAATCCGATCTGTTCAAAAGACTGCTTCTACATCTGCACTGCTTGCTGTTTGGGGTTTTAGGCTGGGGTTCTGTACAGCACTTTGTGACATCGGCTGATGTAAAAAAAAAAAGGCTTTACAAATAAATTTGATTGATTGATCTGACATGAAACCTGACCTCATATTCATTATATTAGTCTGACATGAGGAGTAGCGAAGGATCCTTGGAGCAAGGATGATTGAAAACCAGAGCTTCTAGTAATAGAGAATTGATTCTTCAAGATTTATCTTTGATAACTTGCCCGGAGAAACAGACTGAACTTAGATGATGGGGCAGGGAAGCAAGTGGGAGGGTTAAATGGTGAGACTCACTTTCTCTCTCGCCCTGTCTTAAGCACACACACACACCGTGACCAACAGTGATCCACTTTATGGCAGCCCATAAAAGAGTTGACGATCTTCTACCGCAAACGTGGTTCCTCTTTCCTCCGAGGAATGGTTTTTGATGGAGTTTAGTCTGACGTATATACATTATTGACGCAAACATTAACAGTGCTAAGCACCAATCAGAGAGAGGGAAAGGATCATGTCGAAGCACTGCGGTAAGTGAGAGAGGAAGAGAGGGTTGACCACCTAGCATTCCCACCCACACCTCTCCTTCCACACACACAACTTATAATGCTTAAGAAGTGTGAAATACAATTACCACATCTCAAATCCCCACCATGGTATAGTAATGCTGATGTTTTGCATGAGCGCTCACTCCTTATTGCTGATTTGTCACTGAGAAAAACTTAATGTTATCAACATCATAGTTTGCAAAGAGTCGATCATTTTCATTTAATGCTACATCGAGCCTTTAGGATAAACCGCACTGCTAAACCTGCGTCCCTCCTCTCTCTGCAGTGTCTACTGAATTAAGAAGAAGAGGGCATGAATGTATGCATATGTGCAGGCATGCCATTGTGGTAGCGGACCTTAAGCATCTCCTCATGGATGCTGTAGTGGCCATATGAGCTGAAGTAGGCCTCGTCCTCGTCCTCCCGGAGCTCAGCCACGGCGCCCAAGGACCCGGTGCCCCGACCCACATCCGCATTCAATACTAGACCCTGGGCCAGCAACCTGAAACAAATACCATAGTATTTTTACAACAGAGCAGGATGAGGTTGCCTTAGACCCTGATCTACAGTCAGTTTTGCACCCCCCCCCCCCCCCCTACCATGATTTAAGGTTCAGATTGGCTGATCCTAGATCAGCACTTACAGGAAACTTCTATCCGGAATGTATTGGAACAGATTTACCGCAGCACAGTCACACACTTACAGCACCAACCGCACACACACTTACAGCACAATAAATGGAAAGACAGCATCTATATCCCCCCACTCCCCCTCTATGCAGCAGTGGAATTTCCCTCCCTCCCTTCTCCTTTTCCTCCTAAACAAAGGAAAGGCCTCTGCAATACTGAGTTCACTGAGTCCCTCTGCTGGCCGCAGGTGGGAGGTGCATGTGTGAGAATGAGAAACACCAGTGCGCCATCAAATGCAGGGATCCATTTGGTAGCAATATGTGACCGATTGACTTGACTGTGCAAGTAAAAATATATATATTGGTCGCATCAGTGCCATCTGGAAATTCTAGGTGGTTACTTCACTCAAACTTTGGTATTTTTGTGGCGGCTAAAACTGATTTGGTCAAACAGTAAAGTCCATTACCCTGGCCTGATTCCTTAATGACAGTTTCTGCCCTACCCCTGTACCAGTTTCACTGGTAGCTGCTGTGATGAGACACACTCACCCCTTCTCCCACTGAGTGCCCCAAGGAGAGGAATAGAAAATGCGTTTTAATTGCGCGATTGAGGACACTGGAGGCCGTCATTGTAAACAATAATTTGTTCTTAACTGACTTGCCTAGTTAAATAAAAGGTCAAGTAAAAAATGTATTAAAACATACTATACTTTAGGTCAGAAGTCAGGGTCTCTTGATTCGGTCGTGTCGGGTGAACTGTTGTGTCCTCACCTTTGTTCTGATCATTTCCCGAAAAGGAAAAGGTGCAACGCTCGCTTACCATTAAAAACACATTTTCTTGAAGCAACTATTAAAAGCTTAAATAAAATATTGTGTTTTCAATGGTGGTTGAGCACCTTCCAATACTTCCCCTTTCAATTGCTACCATGGTTATGCATATGCTTCTCATATTTCTTGTTAGAAACATTTCAATTGGACCCTATCCATAAAGGCCATATTCCCTCGAGTGTAAAGGGTTAATGTAGTAATTTGTATTTCTGTAATAAAACCAGAAGTGGTAGCAGTGGCGATGCTAATAACAGTAATAGTAGTAGTAAGTAGCAGTAATTAACAAAAATGTCAATAGTAGTGTGAGCAGCACTGACTTGAGTTTGTGTAGGTCGTCCATGGCTCTGGCCAGGGCCTCCTCTGTGCGCTGGGCCCTCTCCTCTGCAGCCTGGGCCCTCTGCAGAAGAGCATCAGAGGAGCGGCTGGCTTCACACTGACCCCCAGTAGAGGGGCCAGCCAAAATCCCCTTCCCCTCACACAGTTCTTCCAGATCTAACAAAAAGGGAGAGACTCACTTGAACACATTTCAAAAACGGGAAGATAACGACTACCTACTCTACTAACAGTACTGTGTACAATCGCATCTCTGCCCAACATACAACTCTCCCAACCTCCTTTGTGTGAACCACGCCAGTAACGTCACCCCATGCAAATTTCCAGTCACAATGAGGCACTAATGGGTTGCAACAACTCAAATAATACCAGATAAAAGAAAACAGCACTGCAGTTTCACTCTGTTTATAATGACAGCTTAAAGGCTTTGTTGGTTTTAAACAGGTTCAAGTTGTTCTTTAAAACAACATAGGATATTGATGCAAAACCCCATATCTGGTGAAAACATTCTAAATATACCTGCAATGCAGTTACCCTTGATCTGTTCGTGATTAAATGGAGGCCTTTGAGTTGAACAATGAAAGCCAGTACCTATCTGCAGTAAGGGGTCATCCTGTAAAGCTGGCCTCATGTACTCATCACTCTCCCAGGGAATAGAACACTCAGGCAGCGAAGACAAGCTCTGCCCACTGCACTTCTGCAAACACAAACACACAGCCATTATTGTCCATGAACTTGGAAAACCAGGGATGTATTTGGTACGACATAGAATGGCGAACTGTTTTAACGATAAGACACAGAAGTAACTGATTCATTTCGGAGGTTAGAGAACCTAAAATTCATGATTAATCAAATCATAGCTGTAAAGGATCTATGAAAAATACTATTGAACATCTATAATTATGTTTTTGTTTACATGCGTGTTGGAAAAGGCTCCTGCAAACTGCATGCTTGCAATAATATCAGCAATAGTGCTTCCCACACAAGATAGGCCCAAAGATAATTATGATGTTTTCAATATTCCTGATATTAAATCCCTGGAAAGGTCCTTTGGGGGAAGGATGTTTGGCATACATTTGAAATCTGTTTCCAAAATAATAATACAGGAAAGTTGGGAAATGTGTGACATAAGACACTACAATGATTAGCTTGTAGATACTACACAGCCAGTGTGGTGTCATTTGAAACCTTATCGGATGCTCTGAAATATGAATATTGTTTAGACACAATTTCTTAAAACTAATTTATGGAATTTTTTTTTTTTAACTTCCTGATTTTAATCCTAACTTTGATTATTTCTCAGTAATTATTTTGGATACGGATTTCAAAAGGCATGCCAAGCATCCTTCCCGCATTTGCCCTTTCTATGGATTTCCTTTCAGTAAGATCCAAAACACTATACACTGAACACAAATATAAAGGCAACATGAAACAATTTCAACCACTTTACTGAGTTACAGTTCATATAAAGGAAATCAGTCAGTAAAAAATAAATTAATTAGGGCCTAATCTATGGACTATGCTCTCCCAGGCCTACCCGCTTTGGAGCCAGACCCCCCCCCCCCCGAGGATCCCGCAAGTGAAGAAGCCAGATGTGGAGGTCCTGGGGTGGTGTGGTTACAAGTGGTCTACGGCTGAGAGGCCAGTTGGACGCGTACTGCCAAATTCTCTAAAACTACATTGGAGGCAACTTATGGTAGAGAAATTTAAATAAAATGTTCTGCCAACAGCTCTGGTGGACATTCCTGTAGTCAGCATGACAGTTGCACCCTCCCTCAAAACTTGAGACAACTGTTGCATTATGTTGTGAGACAAAATTGCAAATTTTTGAGTGGCCTTTTATTGTCCACAGCCAAATAGCCTTGTGAAATGATCATGCTGTTTAATCAACTTCTTGATATGCCACACCTGTCAGGTGGATGGATTATCTTGGCAAAGAAAAAATGCTCACTAACAGGGATGTAAACAAATGTGTGCACCAAATTTGAGAGAAATACGTTTTTTGTTCATAGGAAGAATTTGAGGGATCTTTTATTTCAGCTCATGAAACCAACACTTTACATGTTGCGTTCTTTCTATCAGGTAGTCTAAACACCTGTTATTTTGCAATGTCAATTTCTATAAAATGTCTAACCTCAATCTCAGCTTCGAGAGACGACTACACTTCCAAATGACAAGAAGCAAGGATGAGACCTGGGTCATTACTATTTTACCTGGACCATGCTTTGGCCAAAGATCTGAAGTCACTCTGTATCAAAACACAATAAGGGATGTGCTTACCTCTGTTCGTATGTAGTTTATCATCTTGATGTAGCCATAGTCATCTAATTCTACGGGGAAGGATTTTAACAACATCAGATGTGAGGATGGATTATATCATGACCTTAAAACAATGGTAACTCTTTATCAGAGAAGTTTGCAAACTTACTGTGTTTCTTAACCACTTCTACAAGGTCGACTTGATGCTCGACTAGGCAGTGTTGTAGTGTTTCTGGTCCAGAATTTGACATCCTGAGAAAACATGAGAGAGAAGATATATTTTAACCATCAACACTTTCAGAGAGAGACAACTATTTCACACCAGATTAAATGTATCGGTGAGTTGCTTAAAAAAAACAATGATACACACTTGTCACAGAATAAGCAAGTAACTTGAACGTTGTTGTCATTTGCCTCCATCCACTGCCACTGTTCCTCATTATCACTGTCTGAGAGATCGGGCACATCGTCCCCTGCCCCACCGTCGTGATCTGTCACAGTGTCAGCAAAGGTGTCAGTCAGCACAGACAGGTACATTATAATCATCGTTGGTGTCAATGTCAAACATTGCATGAACTGGCTGTAGCCATCACAAGTTCAACCACATTTTTTTTCAATGCAGGTTTCGTTTAATATGAGTTAACGTGGTAATCCAATTAGCTGCATGGAGTATAGTCAATACAAGCTCAGCTATCAAGCTGGTTAGTTAGTTTGCATACCGGTATACGAAATGCGTTAGCTAATTTAGCTAGCTAGCTACATAAGCAACATTACATGACTTCAAATTAACAACTATTTTAAGTACAAAATATCCAAATTACAATATGATGACCGATTTCTGTAGTGCACCATTCAGTATTTCTATTATTATAGTTTTCTATCACTATTTACGTAACTCACGTGTACCTGTGTATTCCGCCATGCTGTCTCCTTGGTTTCAGCAGTGTACACGCTGCTTCCGGGTCTAGTTCCAACGTGTACTTACAGACAGTGGTCACTAGGGGGTCAACAACTTTCTTCTTCTATGATGTTTAACGGCGGTTGGCATCCAATTTGTTGCATTACTGCCACCTACTAGACTGGAGTACAACTTTAACTGAAAAAGAAAAATGTACTAAATAAATACCCTACTATCTAACACTATACTCACTAATTTCAAAATTATTAAAATAAACACCCCCCTACTCCACTAATTAAATGTATCCATTCCTACCTCTTGCCATCACCCTGAAAGGAAGGGACATCACAAATAAACATGTAATGTACAGTGGGGCAAAAAAGTATTTAGTCAGCCACCAATTGTGCAAGTTCTCCCACTTACAAAGATGAGAGAGGCCTGTAATTTTCATTATATGTACACTTCAACTATGACAGACAAAATGAGAAAAAAAAATCGGAAAATCACATTGTAGGATTTTTTATGAATTTATTTGCAAATTATGGTAGAAAATAAGTATTTGGTCAATAACAAAAGTTTCTCTCAATACTTTATTATATACCCTTTGTTGGCAATGACAGAGGTCAAGCGTTTTCACAAGTCTTCACAAGGTTTTCACACACTGTTGCTGGTATTTTGGCCCCTTCCTCCATGCAGATCTCCTCTAGAGCAGTGATATTTGGGGCTGTTGCTGGGAAACACAGACTTTCAACTCCCTCCAAAGATTTTTTATGGGGTTGAGATCTGGAGACTGGCTAGGCCACTCCAGGACCTTGAAATGCTTCATACGAAGCCTCTCCTTCGTTGACCGGGCGGTGTGTTTGGGATCATTGTCATGCTGAAAGATCCAGCCACGTTTCATCTTCAATGCCCTTGCTGGTGGAAGGAGGTTTTCACTCAAAATCTCACGATACATGGCCCTATTCATTCTTTCCTTTACACGGATCAGTCGTCCTGGTCCCTTTGCAGAAAAACAGCCCCAAAGCATGATGTTTCCACCCCCATGCTTCACAGTAGGTATGGTGTTCTTTGGATGCAACTCAGCATTCTTTGTCCTCCAAACACGATGAGTTGAGTTTTTACCAAAAAGTTATATTTTGGTTTCATATGACATTCTCCCAATCTTCTTCTGGATCATCTAAATGCTCTCTAGCAAACTTCAGACGGGCCTGGACATGTACTGGCTTAAGCAGGGGGACACGTCTGGCACTGCAGGAATTGAGTCCCTGGCGGCGTAGTGTGTTACTGATGGTAGGCTTTGTTACTTTGGTCCCAGCTCTCTGTAGGTCATTCACTAGGACCCCCGTGTTGTTCTGGGATTTTTGCTCACCGTTCTTGTGATCATTTTGACCCCACGATGTGAGATCTTGCGTGGAGCCCCAGATCTAGGGAAATTATCAGTGGTCTTGTATGTCTTCCATTTCCTAATAATTGCTCCCACAGTTGATTTCTTCAAACCAAGCTGCTTACCTATTGCAGATTCAGTCTTCCCAGCCTGGTGCAGGTCTACAATTTTGTTTCTGGTGTCCTTTGACAGCTCTTTGGTCTTGGCCATAGTGGAGTTTGGAGTGTGACTGTTTGAGGTTGTGGACAGGTGTATTTTATACTGATAACAAGTTCAAACAGGTGCCATTAATACAGGTAACGAGTGGAGGACAGAAGAGCCTCTAAATGAAGAAGTTACAGGTCAGTGAGAGCCAGAAATCTTGCTTGTTTGTAGGTGACCAAATACTTATTTTCCACCATAATTTGCAAATAAATTCATTAAAAATCCTACAATGTGATTTTCTGCATTTTTTTTTCTCATTTTGTCTGTCATAGTTGAAGTGTACCTATGATGAAAATTACAGGCCTCTCATCTTTTTAAGTGGGAGAACTTGCACAATTGGTGGCTGACTAAATACTTTTTTGCCCCACTGTAACTCTTCTGCTGTCAAGTCATGCACACCAAAATACCTCTCTGCAGCTGCCACCACAACCTCAATTCTCTGAGAATCTTACTGAAACTTATTTCACTTTTTGGCCTATCCCTCTCTCCCCCCCCCCCCCCCCCCCTAACCCATCTTCCTCTACTTTATTCACTGCCTCAGCATATGACAACTTCTGCTCTACTTTAACCCTGGAAACCTCAACCTGCCTCTCTCGCACGGGACATTTCTGATCCCCAGCTCCATGGGCACCCCTACAATTAAAACAGTCCACTACTTTCCCCAATACTACACATACCCTTGTCTCATGCCCTTCTGCACATTTCTCACACATTGGACCCTCCCTCCTACACACTGCTGCCACATGCCCATAAGCTTGACACCTGTAACATCTTAAAGTATTTGGCACATACACTCGTACAGAATAACTTATATATCCTAACTTCACTTTGTCAGGCTTATGACTCAACTTCAGAACTCAAAAGAACAGACAATGACTTCTGTTTCCCCATTCTCGCCACCCTGTCTGCGTCGCATCAAACGACAAGCATCACATACAACGGAGATCTTTGCCCTCAACTGGTCAACGTTTATATCTACTGCTACCCCAGTTATCACTCCTTTCATTGGTTCCTTTTTCTTGAGAACGAAACACTTCACTTTACTTACCCCCATTCGTTTTACTTTGAGAGCATTCTTCCTCTGCACAACAGAAACACAAACAATTATCACTAGACCACTTCTAGTTACCCTCACCGAATCCACATGACCCAACTCATTTTTTTCACCCACCATGAAACCACAAATGGATCAGCCAAAAGGCAAGAGTCCACTTTTTCCATAAACTTCACTCGGTCACAGACTCTCCCTTCATCCTGATCCTCGGTGCATACAAAGGTCTTCGATGACTTTACCACACTTACCACCTCTGATACTTTACCCTCATTCACTTTCATTTATCCTCCTGTCTTCAGCTCCCTCTGCTTACTTTCTATCATTCTTCTTTGACAAACGATCTCCCTTTTTTTCCAAAATGTTTATCTGACTCAAGCGCACCCTCTTCTTCCCTCACTCTCTTAGACCTCGTCTCCCTATTTTTTCCCCTCCACTCCATTTGTCTCGACATTGCTTTCCACATGCAAATAATTAAAACAAAGCATTACCCCATAGAGGTGCCAGCTTGACTAAAGGTCAGCAACTCATGACAAAATCTAAGGGATTTGAAGAGGTACAGACAGCTCCAGGAGGTTTGTGCTGATTGTACAAAGACTGTGAAAGCCGATTTAAATGGCATCCCTTGAGAAGGCAAGAACAAGATGTATGTAAGGAGAAGTGCAGTATTATCATAAGGAGATGTAAGAGGTGTTCGAATACTCATACTAACCGCACTAATCATACTATTTGTGACATTCATTTGAGTATATAGTATGCTTATTGGTCATAATATGGACATAGTATGACAAAAGTTCCCGGATGTTGTACTACATTTGTCAAAATATGAAGTATACACGCAGAGGACACTATTTTATGGCCCATAATACAATTCTTCAGCAAATGGGTGTGGCTTCACATCATTTTCAGATTTGAAGAGAATGACGGAAAATATGCAGCCGAAGTACAACGAGAGCGGATACAAAATCATTGCTTTGCTTTCATTGCTTTTCTTTGGACACTGTGTTAACAACCCTCCAGACGAGCTTCAATGCCATACAACTCTCCTTCCATGGCCTCCAACTGCTCTTAAATACTAGTAAAACTAAATGGATGCTTTTCAACCGATCGCTGCCTGCACCTGCCCGCCCGTCCAGCATCACTACTCTGGACGGTTCTGACTTAGAATATGTGGACAACTACAAATACCTAGGTGTCTGGTTAGACTGTAAACTCTCCTTCCAGACTCACATCAAACATCTCCAATCCAAAGTTAAATCTAGAATTGGCTTCCTATTTCACAACAAAGCATCCTTCACTCATTCTGCCAAACATACCCTCATAAAACTGACCATCCTACCAATCCTCGACTTCAGCGATTTAATTTACAAAATAGCCTCCAATACCCTACTCAACAAATTGGACGCAGTCTATCACAGTGCCATCCGTTTTGTCACCAAAGCCCCATATACTACCCACCACTGCAACCTGTACACTCTCGTTGGCTGGCCCTCGCTTCATACTCATCGCCAAACACACTGGCTCCAGGTCATCTACAAGACCCTGCTAGGTAAAGTCCCCCCTTATCTCAGTTCACTGGTTACCATAGCAGCACCCACCTGTAGCAAGGCTCCAGCAGGTATATCTCTCTGGTCACCCCCAAAACCAATTCCTCCTTTGGCTGCCTCTCCTTCCGTTCTCTGCTGCCAATGACTGGAACGAACTACAAAAATCTCTGAAACTGGAAACACTTATCTCCCTCACTAGCTTTAAGCACCAGCTGTCAGAGCAGCTCACAGATTACTGCACCTGTACATAGCCCATCTATAATTTAGCCCAAACAACTACCTCTTCCCCTACTGTATTTATTTATTTTGCTCCTTTGCACCCCATTATTTCTATTTCTACTTTGCACATTTCTTCCACTGCAGATCTACCATTCCAGTGTTTTACTTGCTATATTGTATTTACTTTGCCACCATGGCCTTTTTTTTTGCCTTTACCTCCCTTATCTCACCTCATTTGCTCACATTGTATATAGATTTATTTTGCTATTGTATTATTGACTGCATGTTTGTTTTACTCCATGTGTTGTTGTACGTGTCGAACTGCTTTGCTTTATCTTGGCCAGGTCGCAATTGTAAATGAGAACTTGTTCTCAACTTGCCTACCTAGTTAAATAAAGGTGAAATAAATAAATATCATTACAGCAGTATGTACCGGTATGTTAGCTAGCTACCTAACGTTAGTTGGCTACTTATACATCAAACTTGCCAGTATATTAACTATAGTCTATACAACTACCCAACGTTTATTTACTTGATTATTCCCGTCCTTCTTAGCTTAGCTAATTGGTATAGTCGTTGTGCGTTCTCAATGGACATTCTGGTGCTTTCATAAATTCGCTCTGGCTACCTACTCCGATTTCAGAGCACTCACGTCTGAGTGTATAATGAATAATAATGCATTTACAAGCGCTCAACACCCGTTGAATACGGCTGGTGTCAGTAAATGTCGACAAAAAAAGCACAATTAAATTGTTGCCAGCAGCAGTTAGTCATAAACGCTCTGGATGACATGAAAACAGCCTAACCAGCTCTGCTAGTGTTAGTAAAATGGTCAGAGTGGTCTCATTTGTGTCTGGAAGAAGCTAGCCAACGTTAGCTTGGGTGCTTGACTGCCGTAAGGTCAGAACGCTCAAATCAACTGTACTCCTCGGCCCGAGCGTCCAAGTGTGCGCTCCGAGAGCGAAATGCTCTGAATTTACAAAACGGACAATCTGACAACGCTCTGAATTTACGAGCCACTCTGGCACTCCACATTAAATTTAAGAACACACCCGAAGTTATAAGATGTCTAACTAGTAATGTGTTATGTTAACTAGCTAACAAGAGGTTACATAGCAACAGCATCAACTTCCTGTAGACAGGCGAAGAGCTAGTTCGCTCAACTGAAAGCATCCTGTTCGCTAACAGTATACTAAAATTAACTAATAGTATATAGTATATACTCATTAAGTATGTAGTATACAGTATGTTAGTATGGGTATTTGAACACAGCTGTATACTTTGAATACGGAGGAGGAATGGAGGGAAAAGGAGAGGCAGAGGAGGTCTAAGAGAGAGAGGGAGGAAGAAGGTTGAGTTGGTTAAAATGGAGATGGTATAAAGTGTGAGCTAAAGACAGCAGGAGAAATGGAAGTGAATGTGGGCTTAGTATCGCAGGTGGTAGGTGTTTCAGGGTGGGTGAACACTGAGTTGGGTGTTGTGGAATCGGTGAGAGTAACCAGAAGTGGTCTTGTGATAATTGTTTGTGTTTGTGCTGGTCAGAGGGAGCAGGCGCTCCGAGTTAAAACGTTTTGAAATCTCAGTATCAACTTTGCTGTAGCTTTCTTTTATGCATGCTACTTTACTGCAGACATCCGATTGGCCAGTGGTAGGCCAAAGGTGTAATTAATTTGCTCTCTGGGCCCGCCAGGAAGGCTGATATTGTATGTTCAGACGCCATACAATGGTTCAAAATGGCAACAGTTCGCCTACCCGGCTGGCAGGGCTTTATCACTTGTTTTTTTTTTACATCAATGTTTGGCAATCGACTAGGTATACATTGGAGATCGACCGGTTTGTGACTACTGCTCTAGAAAATTGATTGAAGTTCAATCTCATGCTTCTCTCTTTGGGCTGATACAGTGGGGGGGGGGGGGGAGTATTTAGTCAGCCACCAATTGTGCAAGTTCTCCCACTTAAAAAGATGAGAGAGGCCTGTCATTTTCATCATAGGTACACTTCAACTATGACAGACAAAATGAGGGGGAAAAAATCCAGAAAATCACATTGTAGGATTTTTTATGAATTTATTTGCAAATTATGGTGGAAAATAAGTATTTGGTCACCTACAAACAAGCAATATTTCTGGCTCTCACAGACCTGTAACTTCTTTTTTAAGAGGCTCCTCTGTCCTCCACTTGTTACCTATATTAATGGCACCTGTTTGAACTTGTTATCACTATAAAAGACACCTGTCCACAACCTCAAACAGTCACACTCCAAACTCCACACAATCTACAATCACAATCCATCTGGGGATCCACACAAGATCTCACCCCGTGGGGTCAAAATGATCACAAGAACGGTGAGCAAAAATCCCAGAACCACACAGGGGGACCTAGTGAATGACCTGCAGAGAGCTGGGACCAAAGTAACAAAGCCTACCATCAGTAACACACTACGCCGCCAGGGACTCAAATCCTGCCGTGCCAGACGTGTCCCTCTGCTTAAGCCAGTACATGTCCAGGCCCATCTGAAGTTTGCTAGAGAGCATTTGGATGATCCAGAAGAAGATTGGGAGAATGTCATATGGTCAGATGAAACCAAAATAGAACATTTGGTAAAAACTCAACTCGTCGTGTTTGGAGGACAAAGAATGCTGATTTGCATCCAAAGAACACCATACCTACTGTGAAGCATGGGGGTGGAAGCATCATGCTTTGGGGCTGTTTTTCTGCAAAGGGACCAGGACGACTGATCCGTGTAAAGGAAAGAATGAATGGGGCCATGTATCGTGAGATTTTGAGTGAACCTCCTTCCATCAGCAAGGGCATTGAAGATGAAACGTGGCTGGGTCTTTCAGCATGACAATGATCCCAAACACACCGCCCGGGCAACGAAGAAGTGGCTTCGTATGAAGCATTTCAAGGTCCTGGAGTGGCCTAGCCAGTCTCCAGATCTCAACCCCATAGAAAATCTTTGGAGGGAGTTGAAAGTCCGTGTTGCCCAGCAACAGCCCCAAAACATCACTGCTCTAGAGGAGATCTGCATGGAGGAATGGGCCAAAATACCAGCAACAGTGTGTGAAAACCTTGTGAAGACTTACAGAAAACATTCGACCTCTGTCATTGCCAACAAAGGGTATATAACAAAGTATTGAGAAACTTTTGTTATTGACCAAATAATTATTTTCCACCATAATTTGCATTTTTAAAAATCCTACAATGTGATTTTCTGCTCCCCCCATTGTTTTCCTATGGAGAGGCATGCTGGTCTATTTTGCCAAACATCTCACATAGTGTATATTTTTATTTGTCCAAATTGGACACCATTTAAAAAATCTGGATAAAATCCTCTTTCTAGTGACGAGGTTGGGCAGCGTACTCTGTCATCGATTGCTAGTCCAGAAATAGTCAATGTTGCAAAAAATTTTCTACTTGTGGATGTTTACTTTCTACACAAGTTATGTCAGTTTTGTCCTAAGAACAGATTGTAGTGGTAAAATAAAAAATGTAGAAATGTTTGTGCCATTTAGGGGAAATGGAATTCTAAGCATCACTCCAGTCAGAAGAGGCTTAGGGAAGGTTTGTTTCAATTAATTTGCTATGGCTTCGTGGTACTGTTCCAGCTTAGCCAATGTTCTTTGGACAATTTTCAGCTTTGGGTTCATTTTGACTCATTCTATTGTCCAGCCTACTCCTGTTCTGGCCTGGCGCTGGCTGTGGTCTCTATGTGGCCTTTAGCATGTAGCATGCAGCCCTGGGTGTGTGTGCCATTCAGAGAGTGAATGGGCAAGACAAAATATTTAAGTGCCTTTTGAACGGGGTATGGTAGTAGGTGCCAGGCACACCGGGCTGTGTCAAGAACTGTGACGCTGCTGGGGTTTTCATGCTCAACAGTTTCCTGTGTGTATCAAGAATGGTCCACCACCCAAAGGACATCCAGCCAACTTGATACAACTGTGGGAAGCACTGGAGTCAATACCATCTGTGAATGAACTGTGAGGATTGTCAAGAGAGAGGGTTAACTGTTAATTGTTGATTTGTTTATTCCACTTGCTTTGGCAATGTTAACATATGTTGGACTGTAGGCTACAAATGCAACCATTTTTGGGGACAATAAATGTACTGTTCGATTAATACATGGTTACTATGAGTGGGTATTATCTTTAGAGTTAGTGATCTAGCCCCAAATAAATTAGCCTATGATACTAAAGCACATCAATATTATTTTAACATTAAAATATAGCATAATTATCTACCCAAAATGCATGACATTCACTGGATTAGGTTGCGCATTAAAATATAAAATGATGATGAAATAACTTATTTCTTCAACATCACCAAAGGGGTGTTATTGGCATGGGAAATACGTTAACATTTCCAAAGCAAGTGGAATAAACAATCCAAAATTAAGTTAACCCTCTCCCTCTCTCTTCACAATCCACTCACAGATGGTATGTAGGCTGGTTGATGGCACCTGCAGTCCTATTTGAGGGACAACTGGACAGAACATACCAAACTTTAGCTGACTCACCTCTCCCTCCCATCCTTCAAGGAAAGACCCTTCTTTACACTTCCTGTTAGGCATGATGCTTTCAAAGTGTCTCCATTTCTCTCATGTCCTGTTGTAATATCTCTTTCGCTCTCTCTCCAGGATACATTAGGGGAAGTGGGTTTGCTGTTGGCACCAATCCCATGCTGCCAAGTCAACTACTTCATCCCTCTCATACTAAACTTCGCTCACTCTTGTTCAACTGCCCTTTGATTACATCAGTTTAATTCAATGTTTAAATTTGCTTTGATTTATTTTTACTGAAAGTTGAATGGTGGCACTTGTATGGAGGGATGTGGGTGTGGGGAGAGAGAGTGGGTAGATAGGTGTAGGGGGGTTTGGTTGAATAAACACCCTCTCCCCCTACCTCCCTTCATTCTCTTGATAAGTAATATGTGAATGTAATTGCTACATTTGACCTGTGATATCAAATATTTTATAAGTTACATAGTGAAGATAATAAGATTATGAAATTACTGTCCTTACACATCTATTGGCCAAATGCAGTCACCATCCACTTCAGCTAGCATTTCCTGTTTGTAGGCCTGTTTTATAAATGTAAGGTAAAGCACTTTGGATGAAGTGTAAAAAAATGTGACATAGGCTGTATATATTATGCATGTGCTGGTATTGGTATCCATATTCTTAAATCTGACATGGGTTCAAGTTACCATTATTAATCCTGCGTCAACTTTCATATGGCTGAATTGTGTATTTACAGAATACCCCATGTTGTACCATTTTTCATCCACTCGATGGCAGTACCACATTTAAAGAGGTCTATTGAGAATTTCTATTCACCCTTCAAGTACTGAGCAAATGTCAAAATTAATGAAATCCTCTGAATGTTGCTTTATGGATACTAGATATAACTGGTTGTGATCCAGTCACGTGACATGCACAGTTCAGGTGTTCTGCGGGTGATGTGGAGGTAAACCCAGGCCCTGCATGTCCCCAGGCACCCTCATTTGCCTGTCCCCAGGCACCCTCATTTGTTGACTTGTGTGATCGAAAAAGCTTTGGTTTCATGCATGTCAACATCAGAAGCCTCCTCCCTAAGTTTGTTTTACTCACTGCTTTAGCACACTCTGCTAACCCTGATGTCCTTGCCGTGTCTGAATCCTGGCTCAGGAAGGCCACCAAAAATTCTGAGATTTCCATACCCAACTATAACATTTTCCGTCCAGATAAAACTGCCAAAGGGGGAGGAGTTGCAGTCTACTGCAGAGATAGCCTGCAAAGTAATGTCATACTTTCCAGGTCCATACCCAAACAGTTCGAACTCCCTAACTAATACACCTCCGCTGTCTTCAACCAGGATCTCAGCGATCACTGCCTCATTGCCTGTATCCGCTACGGATCCGCAGTCAAACGACCACCCCTCATCACTGTCAAACGCTCCCTAAAACACTTCTGCGAGCAGGCCTTTCTAATCGACCTGGCCCGGGTATCCTGGAAGGATATTGACCTCATCCCGTCAGTTGAGGATTCCTGGTCATTCTTTAAAAGTAACTTCCTCACCATTTTAGATAAGCATACTCCGTTCAAAAAATGCAGAACTAAGAACAGATATAGCCCTTGGTTCACTCCAGACCTGCACAAAAACATCCAGTGGCGGACTGCAATAGCATCGAATAGTCCCCGCGATATGCAACTGTTCAGGTAAGTCAGGAACCAATACACGCAGTCAGTCAGGAAAGCAAAGGCCAGCTCCTTCAGGCAGAAATGTGCATCCTGTAGCTCTAACTCCAAAAAGTTCTGGGACACTGTAAAGTCCATGGAGAACAAGAGCACTTCCTCCCAGCTGTCCACTGTACTGAGGCTAGGTAACACGGTCACCACCGATAAATCTATGATTATCGAAAACTTCAACAAGCATTTCTCAACGGCTGGCCATGCCTTCCTCCTGGCTACTCCAACCTCGGCCAACAGCTCCGCCCCCCCCCCCCCCCCGCAGCTACTCACCCAAGCCTCTCCAGGTTCTCCTTTACCCAAATCCAGATAGCAGATGTTCTGAAAGAGCTGCAAAACCTGGACCCATACAAATCAGCTGGGCTTGACAATCTGGACCCTTTTTCTGAAACTATCCACCGCCATTGTCGCAACCCCTATTACCAGCCTGTTCAACCTCTCTTTCATATCGTCTGAGATCCCCAAAGATTGGAAAGCTGCCGCAGTCATCCCCCTCTTCAAAGGGGGAGACACCCTGGACCCAAACTGTTACAGACCTATATCCATCCTGCCCTGCCTATCTAAGGTCTTCGAAAGTCAAGTCAACAAACAGGTCACTGGGGCCTCCCGGGTGGCGCAGTGGTTAAGGGTCCCTGGGTTCACGCCCAGGCTCTGTCGTAACCGGTTGTCTACATGGCCCTCCTACCCACACTGGGAGTGTCGACATGGCCGATTAGCCTCCTCAGAAGCCCACTCTCACAGAACAAGTGCAAGGAAACTGACAACAAAGAGAAAGTATATTGTGGACAATCAGAGACGTACACCCGATAACAAAGGAGCTGGCCATCGAAAGAACAAGGCGTCGGCCGGACCTATCCCACTAAGCGGAACTCGGCCCATGAAGAGATACCCAACGGAGACCTTCAACACGTAAACACACGCATTGAAATTCTTACCCATAAGAGCGGCAGTTCGGGGCAAGGTGTTAGGTCTAAAACTAAGCATAGCTTACAAATGTATCCAAGGTTTGCACTCTTTAAATCTCCAACTTGTGTAATATTGTGTTGGTCCGCTAGGGACCTGTTGCCATTGTATTAAATTCTAAACTATAACCTAGACTGTTTGTGTATGTGTATCCTATGTTATCATATAGCTTGTTAGTAAATAAATAATCAACTCAATTTGTGTGAATGCGGAATGATTAGTGAGACCCGGGTTTGTGCAGATTTACAAATTACGCTACGTTTAGATCGAGACTGATTAGGAAATGTATTAATTAGTGACTGCTATGAAATCAATATTCTGATATTCTGAGTAAATTCTGGAAACGGTAACTCATTAAACAAACTTTTCCCGTGGTGCCCCAGGTTACGGAGTTAATTGTTACATGATTTAATCACGTAATAATAATGACATTAATGTCATGACGAGTGCAAACATTTTCATATTTTCTTCTTACAAGTCTCCCTTGTGAATCAAACCCACAACCCTGGCGTTGCAAGTGCCATTCTCAACCAACTGAGCCACTTCGTCAAGATAATCCATCCAACTGACCGGTGTAGCATTTCAAGAAGCTGATTAAACAGCATGATCATTACACAAGTGCACTTTGTGCTGGGGACAATAACAGGCCAATCCAAAATTTGCAGTTTTGTCACGCAACACGATGCCACAGATGTCTCAAGTTTTGAGGGAAAGTGTAATTGGCATGCTGACTGCAGGAATGTCCACCAGATCGGTTGCTAGAGAATTGAATGTTCATTTCTCTACCATGGCAGTACATTCAACCAACCTCACAACCGCAGACCATGTGTAACCATGCCAGCGGGGAAGAACTCATTCTGATTGACTGGGACTGGCTCCCCAGTGGATAGGCCTATGCTCTCCCAAGCTTACCCATCGCTGCGCCCCTGCCCAGTCATGTGAAATCCATAGATTAGGGCCTGATGAATTTATTTCTACTGACTGATTTCCTTATATAAACTTAAAATCTTTGACATTTTTGCATTTATATTTTTGTTCAGTAAAATAAAAAGGGTCAGCCTAAAGAGCCCATCAATAAAAACACATAGGAGTGGAGAGCCTGGCCCAATCCCCTAAAAAGTACGCCCTATGCACTTGTGGAGTTCTGAGATGATAGGTGTAATCAATCTGGTAATAGCTCCACCTTGCTCCCCAGATTACACCATATTGCTTATACCAATCAAAGCACATTGGGCATAGCTTTTAGGGGATGATTGGGGATTGGTACAGGCTCTCCCCTTTATCTTTTTTTATTTTTTTTATTATTTTCATTCAAGTTTTACAGAATGTACATCAATGTAAGTACAAAGATTGGACCATATCCCTCCCTCCCTCCACACAACACATTCACCCAACCCCCCAGTCCTTTCCCTACCTCTCCGCCCTACCTCAGCCCACACACCTCAAATCCCTTCCAACCACCCACCCTGATTCACCCCATGCACCCACCCCACACCCTCCCTCAATTCGGTCCTATGAAGAAAAAAAATCCAACCACAACAAATAAACTAACAAGTAAACAAAACAACTATCACAACAAATAAACAAACAAGAATACAGGGGGAAAAATAAATACACAAACAACTCAATACAGATTCAAAATACAAAAACAGAAATAAATAAACGATCAGTAAACAGACAAACTTGCTTGGACTGGATAACATTATATTGATGACTGTACCTATTATGTAATGACTACTGGGAATACCTACTGGGAAACCTTAAAGCATCTCATCAGAGGGGAACCTCTGCAAACCATTGAAGCATGATATAAATGTCTCATTGGAACACCTAAGAGAATACCTAATTTTATTATTATTATTTTTTTTTAAACAAATAGGACCAAAAAAGGTCACTCCCCCTCCCTTCCCACCCAAAGTCTCCTTCCCCAGCGAATGGAGACAGCAGGTTGAAGTTTGTGCAGCTTCAGTGCATACAAACAGAAAACATTTGAAAAGGCATTCAGAAAATTGTAAAGTAGGTCAACAGATAGGTCAACAGAACCAAAACAAAGACAGAAAACCCCATAACAGTACAACGGAACTGTCCTGACTCAGGGAGTCTTCAATCTGTGCAACACGTACAATGTGTCTTAAGGATAGACAAATAAGTGTCCCTCAGTATGTTCCCTTGTTACAAAACATAAAAAGGTGCAGAGTGTCTGTACATGTACGAATGATCAATAGGGCGTAATAAAGTGGTGAAAAGTCATTTAGTAAGTATTTAGACGAAAAAACTAAAACAAAGGAAAGCTCTGCAAAAGCCTGGAATTGTAGCCGTGCATTGCTAAGCTAGCCATCTAGCCAAATAAAAAGGACCTCTCAAACGTGTAGCTTAAATAACAACCACACAAGACATTATTAGTCATGTTTATCAGAGTTCAATAACGTTAGTGGTTCTGTCGGGTAGAAAAGGAATGGCAACAGGGACAAAAAGGCCCTGCCGTAAAAGTCAAAACATACCTTTGACTTAGAGGGTAGGCTAGGCTATGCATGCTACCAGGCAAAAGAGTAGGTCATAGATCCAAGATACGGCCCAACCAACGCTGGGTGTCCTCGTGGGAGTCGAACTGTAGCTTCCCCCGGCATGTTCAATGTGGAGACGAGCGGGGAAGCGGAGTGAGAATTTCACTCTCTTCTCATGAAGGTTGCGTTTCACAGCAAGGAATTTAGCTCTTTTCTTGACGACAATCGAGCTGAGGTCAGGAAAGATGAACACCTTGCATCCGCAGAAGTGTAGCTGGTCTCTGCCCTGCCTCTGGAGGATGCGCTCCTTGTCACGATAGTAGTGAAAACGGACGATAAACCATCTAGGCTTAGAGTTGTCGTCACCGCCCACTGGGGAGGGGCCAACGCGGTGGGCTCTATCCAGCTTCGGGGGTGAAGGAATGATGGCCGGACCCAGCACATTCTCGAAGAATTCTGACATTAACTTAACGGAGTCCCCTCCTTCACATTTCTCTGGTATACCAACAACACGAAGATTGCATCAGGATTCCATCAGGAATCCAGGTCATCGTTCTTGTCAATAACCTTTTGGTTTTCGGAGCTCAGGCAGGCAACCGTTTTTTCAAGGGCTACTATGCGGTCACTGTAGTTACACAGGTCATGTTCAAAGCTGTCAATTCGGCGGCCTTTTTCATCCGCAGCGGCTCGGACACCCTCCAGGATGGCGGAGAAGGGTCCAGAGCAGCATCAATGGCAGTTTTGTGCTGAGTGGCAATGGTAGCTGTAATTTCCGAGACCAGAACCGTACGCAGGTTCTGAAGATCTGTGGGGAGAGTGACCGCATGAGGATTTGTAACAGTTGGACTGGAGTCGGTGCCATTACCATTCGCGTTTGCCATCGCGGTTGAAACATTAGTTACATGTCTTCTACTCCTCAGGTCGTGTAACATTTGAATCAAAAAGGTAACTTAGTGGCCGCCAGGCCAAACTGAGCAATCAGGGAGAAGGGCCTTGGTCAGGGAGGTGACCAAGAACCCGATGGTCACTCTGACAGAGTTCCAGAGTTCCTCTGTGGAGATGGTTGTCCTTCTGGAAGGTTCTCCCATCTCTGCAGCACTCCACCAATCAGGCCTTTACGATAGGGTGGCCAGACGGAAGCCACTCCTCAGTAAAAGGCACATGACAGCCCACTTGGAGTTTGCCAAAAGGCACCTAAAGGACTCTCAGAACATGAGAAACAAGATTCTCTAGTCTGATGAAACCAAGATTGAACTCTTTGGCCTGAATGCCAAGCGTCACGTCTGGAGGAAACCTGGCACCATCCCTACAGTGAAGCATGGTAGTGGCAGCATCATTCTGTGGGGATGTTTTTCAGCAGCAGGCACTGGGAGACTAGTCAGGATCAAGGGAAAGATGAATGGAGTAAAGTACAGTGAGATCCTTAATGAAAACCTGCTCCAGAGCGCTCAGGACCTGACTGGGACTTAGTTCACCTTCCAACAGGGCAACAACCCTAAGCACAGTGGCTTTGGGACAAGCCTCTGAATGTTCTTGATTGGCCTAGCCAGAGCCCGGACTTGAACCCGACCGAACATTTGCTATGCAACTACGCTCCCCATCCAACCTGACGGAGTTTGAGGATCTGCAGAGAAGAATGGGAAAACCTCCCCAAATACAGGTGTGCCAAGCTTGAAGCGGCATAAAGGGTCTGAATACTTAAATAATGATGACATGTTTTTTTATTGTTAATACATTTCATTTCAAAAATGTTTTGTCATTATGGGGTAGTGTGTAGTTTGATAAAGGGGAAAAACGTTTTAATCCATTTTCAAATAAGGCTGTAACATAACAAAATGTGGAAAAAGTCAAGGGGTCTGAATACTTTCCGAATGCACTGTACTGTACACTCTGGTCTCAAATAGACTCCTGGATTAACTCCTGCTCGCCACTGCCACCCTGAGGACTTTAAAAGCTACTAACGTAATTAAATAGGCCTTTTTCTGTCATTTTAATTAAGAATGCCCAAAATATTTGTTTATATACAAAGGACACATTTCTTTGGTTGTCAATAACAAGGATTTAAGTGTGTGTGTGTGCGAGGCATGGGAAAAAAACAATTTCATGAATAATTTTGTGCACTGTGGCCAAAGAAACAGATGTGAGGAGTCAATCAGAATTCCCTATAATAGAACGTCATCAATTCAATATTAAGACAATTGTGTCATTGCCATGATGACTTATTACATGTGACTTTTCCTATAATGGGAAGTTGATCAGGTGTCCGGTCCTCAGTGCTGAAACAGCAGCTGCATCTGCTGACTACACAGAGGAAGGAACCTGATCAGTGATCCTGGATCAGCAATGCTACCCTGAGACACTTTGTAAATACAGACTTAGATCTTCCCTGAATTGTATGAGTGTATGTAAGTGGGGGCAGGGAAGGGAGTGTGTGTGGTGGCCTGGCTGGCTGGTCAATCGTTAATGGGCTGTGGGCTCAGACATTTAACATACGTTCAGTAATTCTGAAAAACAACTATTTTATAGCAGAGAGAACAAATGGGAATATTTGTGCAATCAAAAGGGAATATTCACAAGGTACAGACCACACCAACTGTATACGTTTAAGATATTTAAATGGAGTGAGTGACAGACAGGAGTTGGGGGTTCAACATTACCCACTTTGTTTGACACTTGCAGGGATGCAAACTTGTGAGGGCCCAAAAGGGTGACACTTTTTTGTTGCTGCATTGAAACATGCAAAATAAATCCCTGCTAGGGGGAAAAGCAGGTTTTAACTAATTAAACAACAAAAGAATATGATCTACATGATCAGTCTCTGTGTGTAAAATAAGTGGTTAATGTGAAACTCGCAAGTTTTAAAAAATGTAATGAAAGAAATCCAATGTTATTTGTTGCCTAGACTTTACTGCAAATGACACTCAAGTATTGAGAAAAACAACTATAAACTAATATTGCAGCTAGCCATGACAGCCTTTATAATATAATGCTTGTGACCACACAGAAATATTGCACTTGGGGGAAAAAAACATCTTAAAGTAGAAATAGAACGAAACAAACAGTCATTCTATTTTTGCTCTATTATAATGGCTACTACAGACATCGGTCAAGTGCACAAGGCTACATGTGTGCATAAATAACATTCAGAGTTTTAAAAAGTATAATCCCCCTCACATGTGTTACTGTCAAGTTCAACACAAAAACAATATCCTTGGGCTACACTGCACATTATTACATTGTACACTTTCTGCCTGTGGACATCTGTTCTACAATGTGTCAGCAAAAGTGAGAAAGAGGGAAAATGTGTGGTGTTCCATTCACCTCTATAGTGGCATCCAGTTTAAACCAGGCCCAGCTACACTTGATCCCTGAATCCACTTGTTTAACAAGCAACGCACCATTTTCCACTAATTCTCTCATTCTGAAAATGAACCACATCTGTAGAAGGAAAACATTAGTTAACAGATAGTGGTTAGTTCGTTACCTAGTTAACATTTCACACAGATTGCCAGGGTCCAGTAAGCAACTAAGGCATTATAACTTGAGGACCGGTTCCTCAAGTTATATTATTGCGAATTGGTTAGGTTACTAATGTTAGCTCATCTGATGTTGTAACGTTAGCTTGCTGACGCGTTAACTGTCTGACTTTATTAGTAAGCTAATTATTTAAATCAGATAAGTTGGCTAATGTTGCTCAACATTTCTCTGGCTAGCTAACAGATAATTCGATCCAGCTAGCAAGATACTTAACAATGCTAATACTTGTTCAACAACACTTTCTCCCTCACCTCAAACTTTCCAAATGCCAGTAGATTTTCAATTACAACTCATGAAGTACGCATCATCACAAGAAGATGCGCGCGCCCCTTAGTATTATTCTTAGAATAAAACTAAATATACACATTCAAATACAAAAACACAGTTAATACAATTAATTGTATTTTTTTTTATCACCAAAAAACATTCCTCCCCAATTAACACTTTAAATTGCCTGAACAGCACCAGATCATCATGAGGAAATGTATTTTGAATTTTGTTCAATCAATATGGCGCAACACACCTGACTCCAATAATCAACTAATCACGATCTTCAGTTTAGAATGCAATCAGTTTTAATCAACTGTGTTTGCTTGGGATTGAGAAAAAGTGTGACAATACTCCAGCTCAGGAGTCGCCCATCCCTGCCATAGGAACCTCAAGAGTAACTAATACTGTGAACGGGTTTGGCAACTCAGGTGTCTACACTTCAACAGCAAAATTAGATAAGACGGAAGTTTATGCCCTAGCACTACACAGCTGATTCAAATAATCAGCTAAATCATCAAGCTTTGATTTAAGTGCCCTTGAACGGGTTACACTACACAGGCGCACCGATTTGGGTCAGGAATTGTGAAACTATTGGGGCTGTACATGCGAATAGTCATGAATCTGAGATTCCATTAAGTAGTGTAAAGTTTAGATCTAGGCCTAGCATGACAAAGAGCTATATTGTGGAACACACTAAGGAACCACATTCCTAGTAGGCCTTGTACGACATCATGATTGATTCAATATCCCCGTTTGGTCACAAGAATCAGGTCAGGCGTTATGTGCCTAGGAAGAATTCGTTACATTCTGTGGACTCAGCAATGAGCTGCGCTGTCTGAGAAAATCGTACTGCATTCTTAAAATTAGCATAGTAGGCGTGGCCATCCGGAAGAGGATGCAAATATGACCTATCCTAACAGCAGGATATTATGCTGGCACACGATGGCGGAAAAGTCATTTTTAAAATGATTTAAAATGCGTTTTAGGTTATTTTTAAGACTCCCTCATTACCATACACGTGTGACGTCATCAGTTGTGCTGCTGACTCCTAGCGCAGTCCTCCAACACGTTGCAGGACAATGTAAACATGTAATGTTAGCTAGTAGGCGCCTAAATAGCTCCTGAAATTGTCTGTGTAACAGGGATGAGTTTTTGAATAGCATAGGTTTTTGTTTTTCCAGTAACGCAAACATGTTGGTATGGCGTATTCATTTTACTGCCCGTTGGTTTACATCGCTATTTTACTAGGCTTATCCCAAAATAGCTTGTTTTGATTCAGCCCGGTATAGTAACAAATCGAGATGGACTACTTGTTACAGGTGAAAATAGGCGCCCTCGTGGGTTTGTTACTCCTGACCGTATTTTTCGGATTTATCCCTGCTCGGATGAAGTGGTTCAGAGAAACCAGTGGGACAGGTACGTTTCAGTAGGCAGCCTACAACACTAGTTGGCTACTATCACGCTGTAACCCCATGCAATTCCACACTTGGGATGTGTTGAGCCAGATGGCTCGTTGCTGAAGCTTCCGTTGCTTGGCGTCCTTTCCTTCAACCTAAACTATTCGGTTTCCCATCAACGAGGCATATCCGATATCTCTAAGAACAATACCTACGATTCGTGTTGAATGTGTCCTTCACTATCAAATAAGCGTTTTAAACAGGTTTTGATCCAGGGTGTACTATATCCCGCCTGTGTGGGCTGCTATGGCATTGGAGTCAATTTATAGGTCACGTGAGAGTAAACTACCAAGTAATCTCCCACTTTTACAGACATGAGTAGGGAGACCTGTATAACGTGTTTTAAACGCGTTTTCGATAGCGAAGCACTCATTCAACCAGACACATCTTAAGTGTTGTTCCTATATATATTGGATATGTATCTGTTGATGGAAACGTTATTTTGGTGAAACCGAATAGTTTAGGTTTGGTTGTTCATGGATGCCTGGGTAGTTGCGGGACGGAGAAAATTACATGCAAGTGTTGTTGCAATGCCTTCATAAACGTGATCAACATCTACTTGTTTGCCAAATCCAATCACGTGTTTGCTGTGAACTAGTGTTTATCTTTGTTTCTTCCTTTGGTTTATAACCGCCAAATGACAATTTATCAAATCAAAATGTGTTTGTCACACAATACTACAGGTACCTTACAGTGAAATGCTTACTTACAAGCCCTTAACCAACAATGCAGTTAAGAAAAATAAGTGGCAAGTATTTACTAAATAAACTGAAACAAATAAATACATGAAAATAACAGATAAAGATCAACAAAACAACATTAACTAGGCTATATACGGTTTTATTGTTGTTACATTTAGCTCAACATTAAATTACTTAACCAATAGGTAGAGCAGCTTGCTATGGAGCGGGCAAGCTATGTACATGCATTTGACAGACTAGTGTAGGGTGTGAGATGCAAATTCAATTTCATGGGTGAGAAGAGCGCTGAGCATAAAGCGCTGGGCATCTTGTTCCTAGGACATGCATTATCTGAGTTAGGCCCACATAATTATACATATGGAGGAGCGGCTTCTATGAAGGAACTTTGAATGTCTTTGAACTTCAGAGAGTTGGCTTAACTAATGTTGCACCAGATCCAGCCCTTGATCATGACTCTGTTCCATTCCATTACACATAACTCCGCCTAGAGTTTGAGAGCTAGACCAGAGCTAGCTAGTTTGCTAACAGAGCGGCACCAGAATTAAAATAAAAACACATCTTACCTTTTTGTCGTTAATAAATCCAATGTGAAACGCGATAAGTATACTATCCTTAACTAGCATTGAAAAAGTTAATCCATTATCTCATAAAAAATCTCCCTAATTTCTGAATCATGGTGTAAAGTCAGTAGCTACAGTAGACTATACTTTGGCGGGAGGGGGAAGGGCATGTAGCCTACAAACACACAAGATTTTCTGCTGGCAGGCAGGCCGACACAAATACATTTGGGTGACAGTGAGGGCTTTGCATAGGCACTTTTTTGTGCGACTGGAGAAATATGCTTGGAACTGATTCCTGCTTACAAGCAGCTCAAACAGGAAGTACCAGTGACACACTCAATACGTAAGTGGTTTGATGAAGCGGATGCTAAGCTACAGGACTGTTTTGATAGCAAAAACTGGAATATGTTCCGTGATTCATCCGATAACATTGAGGAGTCAGTCATCGGCTTCATTAAAAAGTGTATTGACGACATCGTCCTCACAGGGACCGTAGGTACGTATCCCAGTCAGAAGCCATGGAATAAAGGCAACATCCACACTAAGCTAAAGTCTCGAGCTGATGCTTTCAAGGACTGGAACACAAATCGAGAAGCTTACAAGAAATCCTGCTATGCCAGACGTACCATCAAACAGGCAAAGCATCAATACAGGACTAATATTGAATCCTACTACATCGGCTCTGATGCTCGTTGGATGTGGCAGGGCTTGAAAACTATTATGGACTACAAAGGGAAACTCAGCCACGAGCTGCCCAGTGACACAAGCCTACCAGATGAGCTAAATACTTTCTATGCTCGCTTCGATGCAAGCAACACTGAACCAAGAATGAGAACACCAGCTGTTCCGGACAACTTTGTGATCACATTTTCTGTAGCCGATGTGAGTAAGACATTTAAACAGGTCAGCGTTCACATGGCAGGATGGATTACCATGATGCGTACTTAGGACGTGCTGACCAGCATCTTCACTGACATTTTCAACCTTTCCCTGACCCAGTCTGCAATACCCATATGTTCCAAGCAGACCACCATAGTCCCTGTGCCCAAGAACAATAAGGTAACCTGCCTAAATGACTATGCCCCAAAGCACTGACGTCTGTAGCCATGAAGTGCTTTGAAAGGCTGGTCATGGCTTTCATCAACACCATCATCCCAGAAACCCTGGACCCACTCCAATTCCCATACTGCCCCAACAGATCCACAGATGACACAATCTCTATTGCAATCCACACTGCCCTTTCCCACCTGGACAAAAGGAACACCTATGTGAGAATGCTGTTTATTGACTACAGCTAAGCGTTCAACACCTATAGTTCCCTCCAAGCTCATCACTAAACTAAAGACCCTGGGACTGAACACCTACATCTGGATCCTGGACTTCCTGACGGCCCGCTCTCAGATGGTAAGGGTATGCAATAACACATCTGCTACACTGACCCTCAAGACTGGGGCCCTCAGGGGTGCGTGCTTAGTCCAACCCTCACTCCTTGTTCACCCACGACTGCGTGGCCACGCATGACTCCAACACCATCATAAAGTTTGCCGACGCCACAACGGTGGTTGGCCTGATCACCAACGACAATGAAGCAGCCACCCAAGTGACAGATTGTTCTCTGCTCCCGCATGGCAAGTGGTACCGTAGCATCAAATCTGAGACCAAATGACTCCTTAACAGCTTCTACCTCCAAGCCATAAATCTACTCAATGGCTACCCAGATTATTTGCATTGAACCCCTTATTTTTTATATATAACTACTTCTCAGGCAGAGTTCAGTGTGTCAAATCGGAGGGCCTGTTGTCTAGACCTCTTGCAGTCTCAATGGGGGTGCCACAGGGTTCAATTCTCGGGCTGACTCTTTTCTCTGTATACATCAATGATGTCGCTCTTGCTGCTGGTGATTCGCTGATCCACCTCTACGCAGACGACACCATTCTGTATACTTCTGGCCTTCTGGCTGTATACTTTGGACACTATGTTAACACACCTCTAGATGAGCTTCAGTGCCATACAACACTCCTTCCGTGGCCTTCAACTGCTCTTAAATGCAAGCAAAACTAAATGCATGCTCTTCAACCGATCGCTGCCCTCACCTGCCCGCCTGTCTAGCATCACAACTCTGGACGGTTCTGACTTAGAATACGTGGACAACTACAAATACCTAGGTGTCTGGTTAGACTCAACTCTCCATCCAGGCTCACATTAAGCAACTCCAATCCAAAATGAAATCTATAATCGGCTTCCTATTTCGCAACAAAGCCTCCTTCACTCATGCCGCCCAACATACCCTCGTAAAACTGACTATCCTACCGATCCTTGACTTCGGTGATGTCATTTACAAAATAGCCTCCAACACTCTACTCAGCAAATTGGATGAAGTCTGTCACGGTGCCATCCGTTTTGTCACCAAAGCCCCATATACTACCCACCACTGCGACCTGTATGCTCTTGTTGGCTGGCCCTCGCTTCATATTCGTTGCCAAACCCACTGGCTCCAGGTCATCTTAAAGTCTTTGCTGGGTAAAGCCCCGCCTTATCTCAGCTCACTGCTCACCATAGCAGCACCCACCCTGTAGCACACGCTCCAGCAGGTGTATTTCACTGGTCACCCCCAAAGCCAATTCCTCCTTTGGCACCCCTTCCTTCCAGTTCTCTGCTGCCAATGACTGGACAAATTGCAAAAATCACTGAAGCTGGAGACTTATGTCTCCCTCACTAACTTTAAGCATCAGCTGTCAGAGCAGCTTACCGATCATAGCCCACATGTAAATAGCCCACCCAACTACCTCATCCCCATGTTGTTATTTTTTGTTGTTGTTGCTCCTTTGCACCACAGTATCTCTACTTTCACATCTATCACTCCAGTGTTTTAATTGCTAAATTGTAATTATTTTGCCACTATGGCCTATTTATTGCTTTACCTCCCTAATCTTACTCCATGTGCACACACTGTATATAGATTTTTCTATTGTGTTATTGACTGTATGTTTGTTTATCCCATGTGTAACTCTGTGTTTGTCGCACTGCTTTGCTCTATCTTGGCCAGGTTGCAGTTGTAAATGTGAACTTGTTCTCAACTGGCCTACCTGGTTAAATAAAGGTGAAATAAAAAATAGAAACGGCACCGTTTCTGTTCAATTGAATGCAAAAACGTACTGATCACATCCTGTTTGTTCAGCACAGTTTCTGTTCAATTGAACGTTCCAGAAAGTAAAAAAAAAATACTGAACGCAGCCCTGCTTGGAGTCAGAGGTAAATGTATTAGTGCAAACCGTAGCGCAACTTTTTGCAACGGAAACTAATAATACATTTGTATTTGTAGACAGAAATCAAAGGTCTTAATATTGTGAGCAACCATATCATTCTTATTTTTTATTAAAAAGGCCTAAAAACAAGTGTTTCTTATTGGACAAGTTCAGGTTTTAGTTTTAGCCCATTTGCCAAAGTTTGGTTTCTAGTGAATACATCCCTGCTTTTTAACTTTCTCTTTAGGCCCAGTTTTCTCTGTATGTCACCTGCCAATATATATTATACAGTCGTGACCAAAGGGTTTGAGAATGACACAAATCTTAATTTTCACAAAGTGTGCTGCTTCAGTGTCTTTAGATATTTTTGTCAGATGTTACTATGGAATACTGAAGTATAATTACAAGCATTTCATAAGTGTCAAAGGCTTTTATTGACAATTACATGAAGTTGATGCAAAGAGTCAATATTTGCAGTGTTGACCCTTCTTTTTCAAGACCTCTGCAATCCGCCCTGGCATGCTGTCAATTAACTTCTGGGCCACATCCTGACTAATGGCAGCCCATTCTTGCATAATCAATTCTTGGAGATGGTCAGAATTTGTGGGGTTTTGTTTGTCCACCCGCCTCCTTGAGGATTGACCACAAGTTCTCAATGGGATTAAGGTCTGGGGAGCTTCCTGGCCATGGACCCAAAATATTGATGTTTTGTTCCCCGAGCCACTTAGTTATCACTTGTGCCTTTTGGCAAGGTGCTCCATCATGCTGGAAAGGGCATTGTTCGTCACCAAACTGTTCCTGGATGGTTGGGAGAAGTTGCTCTCGGAGGATGTATTGGTACCATTCTTTATTCATGGCTGTGTTCTTAGTCAAAATCGTGAGTGAGCCCACTACCTTGGCTGAGAAGCAACCCCACACATGAATGGTCTCAGGATGCTTTACTGTTGGCATGACACAGGACTGATGGTAGCGCTCACCTTGTCTTCTCCGGACAAGCTTTTATCGGAAAGGGGATTCATCAGAGAAAATGACTTTACCCCAGTCCTCAGCAGTCCAATCACTGTACCTTTTGCAGAAAATCAGTCTGTCCCTGATGTTTTTCCTGGAGAGAAGTGGCTTCTTTGCTGCCCTTCTTGACACCAGGCCATCCTCCAAAAGTCTTCGCCTCACTGTGCGTGCAGATGCAATCACACCTGCCTGCTGCCATTCCTGAGCAAGCTCTGTACTGGTGGTGCCCCGATCCCGCAGCCGAATCAACTATAGGAGACGGTCCTGACGCTTGATGGACTTTCTTGGGTGCCCTGAAGCCGTCTTCACAACAATTGAACCGCTTTCCTTGAAATTCTTGATGATCCGATAATGGTTGATGTAGGTGCAATCTTACTGGCAGCAATGTCTTGGCCCGTGAAGCCCTTTTTGTGCAAAGCAATGATGACGGCACGTGTTTCCTTGCAGATAACCATGATTGGTTAGAGGAAGAACAATGATTCCAAGCACCACCCTCCTTTTGAAGCTTCCAGTATATTTTTTGAACTCAATCAGCATGTCAGAGTGATCTCCAACCTTGTCCTCATCAACACTCACACCTGTGTTAACGAGAGAATCACTGACATGATGTCAGCTGGTCCTTTTGTGGCAGGGCTAAAATACAGTGGAAATGTTTTTGGGGGATTCAGTTAATTTTCATGGCAAAGAGGGACTTTGCAATTAATTGCAATTCATCTGATCACTCTTCATAACATTCTGGAGGGTATGCTAATTGCCCTCATACAAACTGAGCCAGCAGTCTTTGTGAAAATTTATATTTGTGTCATTCTCAAAACTTTTGGCCAAGACTGTACACTATGACTCAGGGCATACCTAAAACAATGAAGGACCATAACGTTTACTGTGATAAGAGACTGTTTAATGTGTGCCTAAATTGTATGGGCCATTCCTATCCCGTACGCACCTGGGGCGGCAGGTAGCCTAGTGGTTAGAGCATTGGACTTGTAACCGAAAGGTTGCAAGATTGAATCCCCGAGCTGACAAGGTAAAAATCTGTCCTTCTGCCCCTGAACAAGGTAGTTTACCCACTGTTCCTAGGCCGTCATTGAAAATAAGAATTTGTTCTTAACTGACTTGCCTAGTTTAATAAAGGTAAAACAAATTAATTTTAAGCCCGCTTTTGTTTTGCTATGGCTGATTTGCAGATGAGTCGTTTTCACTTCTGTCTTTGTGCAATGATTATCTCTGTTGCTTCTCTCTTGTCCTTTAAGCAGATGGTAACATTAGGAGCTATCATGGCCGTTCCATTTCAGTGCTCCCAGAGTGTTTGATTGCACATCACTTCCCGTTTTTTTGTATCAATTAGTGGTATCTTCGTAAAGTGTCTCTTTTCTGACCAGTTTCACAGCTGATTTAGACCCATAAGAAAGATGAAATGATCAGTCATCAGATAATCACACATTATTCATATCATTGCTTATGTCACATTAACTGAAATAAATGTTATAGTTTCCTTGATTCACAACTTAAATTAATCAGACAACTTCTGTCAGGCAGGCATTAACCAATCCTTTGAATGGGTTAGGCAACTCCAGTGTCTGTACGTCAGCAGCAAAGGTAGATAAGACAGAAGTAGAGCCTTTGTAAACGAAAAGTGTGTAATGTAGAGATCTATGGGTCTTTAGCTGAGTCCAGCCAACCGTTTGATACAGGATGCAGTGATGAGTGTCACCTGCAACAAAATGAAGGGCACAATGGTAGATGGCATCCACATGTTTAACAGTAGTAGCAGCTGCTCTTTGGAAGAATATGTCGCCATAATCAAGAACAGATAATAAGGTTAGGATTAAAAAGGTCGACTGAATAATCTGCTTCCTACTGCTTAGAGAAAGGCACGATCTGTTTCTGTAGAAAAAGCCAACTTTGAATCTTAGCTTCTTAACCAGCTCGTCTATGTTTTTTTAAACTTCAAATCCATATCAATCCGAATGCCTAAGTATTTATATGCAGGAGCACATCCGCTTGGAGAACCATCAAATGAGTGAACATATAGTTCATCTGAAAAATTATGAGAGTTTGTATTTCGTTTTGCCTGTATTAAGCACAAGTTTTAAATCCGCAAGGGATTCCTGCATAGCTATAACATCTGACTAGTTTTGTCACAGCCAGATCAATAGTTGGGGCAATAGCATACATAATAGTTTCAGATTGACCAATGGTGTTTATATAAATAGTGAAGAGAACAGGTCCCAAAATCACCCCCTGTGGTAAACCTTTATGCACTTCAAGAAATGTAGTCATGATGGCCTGACTTCTGTCACTAAGATAACCATGAAACGGCGTCAGAGCTCAGGCTCAACATATTCAATAAAATAGCATGATCAACAGTATGAAAAGCTTTTGACAGGTCCACAAACAAAGCAGCACATTTCATTTTAGTGTCTAAAGCATTGACAAGATCATTAACAACTAAAATGGTTGCTGTAATAGTTTTATGCCCAGGCCATTTCTCAAATAAATAGCAAAGTTGTACATTTACAAAGGATTCAAGAATCTTAGACAAGGAATCCTTGTAATTTGATGATAATTATTAGATCACTACAATCCCTTATGGAGTGGCAGCACAAGAGCTGATTTCTATTTTTTTTTAAATATATTTCCTGATAACAATGTTAAATAAAAAAACGACAATGTTGTTGAACCATCCTCAGTTTTCTCCTATCCCAGCCATTAAACTCTGTAACTGTTTTAAAGTCACCATGTTTAAAGTCAACATGGCCTCATATGTTGAAATCCCTGAGCAGTTTCCTTCCTCTCCGGCAACTGAGTTAGGAAGGATTCCTGTATCTTTGTAGTGACTGGGTGTATTGATACACCACCCAAAGTGTAATTAATAACTTCACCATGCTAAAAGGGATATTCAATATCTGATTTTTTATTTTTTTTTATCTACAAATAGGTGCCCTTCTTTGCGAGGCATTGAATAACCTCCCTGGTCTTTTTGTATTTGAAATTCACAGCTTGACTGTGTGGGGTACAGAAATGAGACAGTCATTCAAAAATCATGACTGTCTATTATTGCACACTGTGAGTCCGTGCAACTTTTATGACTTGTAAGCACATTTTTACTCCTGAAGTTATTTATTTAGGCTTAACAAAGGGGTTGACTACTTATTGACTCAAGACATTTCAGCTTTTCGTTTTTTATGAATTTGTAAAAAATAAAACATAATTCCACTTTGACATTATGGGATATTGTCAGTGACACCAAAAAAAATCTAAATTTGTTCTATTTTAAATTCAGGCTGTAACAACAAAATGTGGGAAAAGTCATTAAACAGTAGCATTTTTTGATCATGCAGAAACCCATCGGGTGGTCCTGAGTTTCATCAGCTGTTTTGCCGGAGGCGTCTTCCTGGCTGCCTGTCTGTTGGACATCATCCCAGACTACCTGTCGGACATCAATGCTGAGCTGGACGCACGGAGGGTGGACGTAAGTGTCTTCTGTCTGTCAGCAACATCACAAAGTGTCATTGATGCCTGGCCACTCTCCCATCCCCTTTGTAAAATGACAAAAAGCTATATGATTATCCATGGCACAAACCAATGTATTAAGGGATCGTTACAACAGTTAAACTTTATTTCTACTGTATCTGTAAAACATGGGGAAATGTGCTAGTTAGTGTAGAAGTTATTAATCCACAGGTTCATTACCTGGTGATGTGTTAAGGACTACTTACTTTTATATGAGCAGCTAACCGTTCGCTGCAGCTGTACATAGTCTATTGGTAAATAGCCCACCCATTTTCACCTACCTCATCCCCATACTGTTTTTATTTATTTATTTTTCTGCTCTTTTGCACACCAATATCTCTACCTGTACATAACCATCTGATCATTTATCACTCCAGTGTTAATCTGCATAATTGTAATTATTCGCCTACCTTCTCATGCCTTTTGCACACAATGTATATAGACTCCCCTTTTTTCTACTGTGTTATTGACTTAATTAAGTTAATTGTTTACTCCATGTGTAACTCTGTGTTGTCTGTTCACACTGCTATGCCTTATCTTGGCCAGGTCGCAGTTGCAAATGAGAACTTGTTCTCAACTAGCCTACCTGGTTAAATAAAGGTGAAATAAAAAAATTAATATATATATATATCCCTAATCCTTGGCGTTTATTTAAACAGAACTCTTACTTTCGTTGTTTTCACCTCTCTCAAACAGACCAGCTTCCCCCTCCCAGAGTTCATCATGGCTGCAGGCTTCTTCACTGTGCTAATCGTGGAGAGGATCGCTCTGAACTGCAGACAAGATGCCATGCAAGGGTCAGACCAGGAGAGAGCACCTCTGATGCAGGCCAACGGGCACCGCCATGGGCACGGGCAGGGGAAAGCCTCGTCCACCAACCTGGAGGGTAGTGCCCACCATGTCCACATGGACCTCCAGGCCCACTCCTCCTTTCGCTCGTTCATGCTCTTTTTCTCGCTCTCCCTGCATTCTGTGTTCGAGGGCCTGGCCATCGGGCTGCAGACCACAGACTCAAAGGTAGGTGCTGGAGAGCGAGCTGCACTTAAATAGCACAATAGGTCCATTTGTTTTAGCTCGCCCGGGGCACATATTAAACCATTATGTTGGTCCTAAAAGGGAAATCTCTGCCCACCTGTGGCACTGGGTCAGCTAAAATAAATGCACCCATACATTTAAAATGCATGCCAATAATTAATACATTCGAGAGTGCCCATCCTTGCAATTTAAAAGGCCGTTCAATTTCAATTCTGCGTAATGTAACAGCAGTTCATAAACAATACAATGGGAAAGTTGAAATGCTTCAGTTTGCTGCCATATGACTGGATTCACATTTGTCTCCAACGATTTATAAGGTAAAATATATCTAAAACACCTGCCATATTTAGAATTCCCAAATAAGTTACTGATTTACTTAGCTCTCGTCAAGTTGTAAATTACAGTGCGGGGAGTATGGTGTTAGGGGGGGGGGAATGAAGTAGATATTTCTAACCCGTGCTTTTCATGTGATGTGCTCTTCGACTTTATCTTCACAGACCGTTCTCCTTTTCACTGTATTGTCCTTTGTTGGTATTCAGGGCAGTCTCTTTCCATCACAAAAGCACAGTGAAGGTTGTTGCTGTGCTTAGAAGGGGAAAGCCCTAGGACAACTCTTTCCAATCACCCATAGTGTCAGGAGGTTTAGAGTTTCTTGTTCATTTATACAATGTAGAGAGGCAGTGAGAGACATGCCTTATTTCCATGCACTTTCGCCCACATCCTCAGTATAACATCGCTCACACAGCATGCACCATGTCAGCGGATTCTAATGGCAAAAGGTTCTGAGATATTTTACCAAAAGTCAATACACTATAAAGACATGCACGTTTCTGACACATTGATTGACGTGAGCACTCACTGTGGTAGAAAGAAGAGGAGTGGGAAAGACAGGAATGTAACTTTTAACTGGTAAAGGGACATTACATTCAAATCAAAAGTTGTCACATGTTTTCAGATCTCAAACATAGTCTGATGTCATGTCCACATCCTATGTAATTGGTTGTGTAGATCCAGCTATAGCCTCAACCCCAAATAAATGGAAAAGAGCAGCACAGGGAATCTGGAAATTATCTTTTTTCCATTTATTTGGGATTGTGGACTATAGAAGGGTCGTATTCATTTGTACACACCGTAGCAAAAATATTTTGCATTGTCGCAAAAAACTAAATATAGCGAAAGCAAAAACAAGTGTTTCTTATTGGACAAATTCAGGTAGGTCCCTCCCTGTTTTGGCCCGTTTGTTTCGTAGTGAATATGACCCTGGATCTACAAAACAGATGGCCTGGTACGCAAACTTAATTTGATATTAGACTACTTTGAGGTCTGAAAACATCTGACTACTTTGGAGTATAATGTGCTTTTTAAACCGCTTTCCCTAGTTGATCAAAGACCCTTATCTGGCTTGAAGTGACAGATCTATTTCGGCTAACCTGTTAATAGACTTTTCAAAGAATTATAAATGAGAGATGTGTAATTTATATACCAGTCATTTCTACAGCTTGTGTTGATCTTATACAGCTGTCTTCATCTTACTGCGATGATGAAAGAGAAAGGATGTAGGAGAGGAATTTAACCTCTAATCTCGTTTTCTCTCCATCCTATCCAGGTATTAGAGATCTGCATCGCCATTGTGGTCCACAAAAGCATCATCGTGTTCAGCCTGTCGGTGAAGCTGGTGCAGAGCGCGGTCCCGCCCATGTGGGTTGCGGCCTACGTGGGCGTCTTCGCCATGATGTCTCCGCTGGGCATTGGAGTGGGCATCGGGGTTATCGAGGCTCAGCTGGCGGCAGGCGCTCTGATCCAGGTCATCCTGGAGGGGCTGGCGGCCGGGACCTTTATTTACATCACCTTCATGGAGATCCTGCCTCACGAGCTGAACTCCCCGGAGAACCAGCTGCTCAAGGTGTTCTTCATCCTGTTGGGCTTCAGCGTCATGGCGGGCCTCACCTTCCTGAGCTGAGAGGACGTCACCCACTGGAGCAACTGACCTTGCAGGAATATGGGTGTGGCTCATATGAATCACGGGACTTGATGTTCTGTACTAGGGTCGCCATAATGGGAGATGTCTCAGGGAGAAGGGAAACATAAAAACGGTCCCGTTTTACTGCAAGGTTGATGCAGGGGAGATTACAGTGCCCGTGTCTGGCTGTGCCACTTTTATTTGAGGGTCACAGCTGTCCTTACTCAGTATTTTTGTTTTTAAGGGTGATTGACACTCATTGGTATTTTTTATCCTGCTTTTAGCATAGATTTTAATTTCACAGCCAAGGATGGTAAGACAGTTTTTTTTTTATTTAAGAACTTTTAATGATTTCAAATAGATTATATTTAGTTAAGTAATACTTTTTAATTTGGTTGTTTTAGCACTGGAAAAATAATAAGCACACAGAATGTGGCAATATTAGTTGTTTATCCTGTGGCATACATACCAGTGGTTATCTTAAAAATAAAAAAAAGTATATTTTCTTTTAACAATCGCTGTTTGTAACATTTTTCACATAACTGAAGATCACAGAAAAAAGTGCTGTTCATACTGACATCGTGATTGCCTGGTCCCTTTGGCAAATGACAGGTGTGGCAAGGAGTGGAATGTTAGCTAAAAAGACTTGTATCCAGACTAACATGATATCTCTTAATAGTCAAATTAATCCGTCACATCAATATCTCATTATGTATACAGGTTAAAATGTCAATTGCATCATGTTTATACTTTTGGATGTGTGCCCACAGTTAAGTTGTGAGCCTCCACAGTTAAATTGAAGTATTAAATGTTTTATCGCCATTGTGGAACTAATTGTTTTCACCTTGGGAACTATACCATGCCTTACAAATAAAGATTGTTTTATTGTCACACAGCGGATAGATGCAGTGAAATGTGTTTTACAGGGTCAGCCATAGTAGTACGGTGCCCCTGGAGCAAATTTGGGTTAAGTGCCTTGCTCAAGGGCACAGCAACAGATTGCAACAGATAATTTTTTTATAAGACAAACCATTGTGACCAACATGTTAAAGAGAAATTGTTATTTTAACATGTGCTGAAGTTGAACTTCTTAACCTGTGTTTTCCTGACTCGGTTCCTCGTTGTGTTGATAGTTTCCCTACCCCAGCCATGAGTCATGTTTCTGTTGTGTAATCAAGTTTCAAATTTATAACAACACTATCTCAAGTGGCGCTCAGCTTCCTCTTACTCCTCCATTCTCCTCTCTGACACTGTTGCAGTAAAATAATGATTAAACAAGTTGGCTATGATTTGTTTAAAGTGTGTGTGTCTATTGTGAATGCTTTTGCAATATGCACTCTCATCACGATTACCAACAGAAGCATGATGGGGTTTTATTTTTAGGAGGTGGGTAGGCTGCAAGGGTTGAGATTGTGATGTTCTGCCTGTAACTTGTGTCCTGAAATGACTGTGGATGGTCTGACTTTAATTGGGCTGTCTGTAAACACAGTGTCCCCAAACCTATGTACTAGATATAAACTAGTGTAAACTAAAAAAGAAACGTCCTCTCACGGTCAACTGCGTTTATTTTCAGCAAACTTAATGTGTAAATATTTGTATGAAAATAAGATTCAACAACTGAGACAAACTGAACAAGTTCCACAGACATGTGACTAACAGAAGTGGAATAATATGTCCCTGAATAAAGGGGGGTCAAAATAAAAACTAACAGTCAGTATCTGGTGTGGCCACCAGATGCATTAAGTACTGCAGTGCATCTCCTCATGGTCTGCACCAGATTTGCCAGTTTTTGCTGTGAGATGTTACCCCACTCTTCCACTAAGGCACCTGCAAGTTCCCGGACATTTCTGGGGGAAATGGCCCTAGCCCTCACCCTTCGATCCAACAGGTCCGAGACGTGCTCAATGGGATTGAGATGCGGGCTCTTCGCTGGCCATGGCAGAGCACTGACATTCCTGTCTAGCAGGAAATCACGCACAGAACAAGCAGTATGGCTGGTGGCATTGTCATGATGGAGGGTCATATCAGGATGAGCCTGCAGAGGGAGGAGGATGTCTTCCCTGTAACGTACAGCGTTGAGATTGCCTGCAATGACAACAAGCTCAGTCCGATGATGCTGTGACACACTGCCCTAGACCATGACGGACCTTCTCCAGAGTACAGGCCTCAGTGTAACGCTCATTTCTTCAACAATAAACGCGAATCACCCCTGGTGAGACAAAACCACGACTCGTCAGTGAAGAGCACTTTTTGCCAGTCCTGTCTGGTCCAGAAGGCGGTGGGTTTGTGCCCATAGGTGACGTTGTTGCCGGTGATGTCTGGTGAGGACCTGCCTTACAACAGGCCTACAAGCCCTCAGTCCTGCCTCTCTCCGCCTATTGCTGACAGTCTGAGCACTGATGGAGGGAGTGTGCGTTCCTTGTGTAACTCGGGCAGTTGTTGTTGCCATCCTGTACCTGTCCCGCATGTGTGATGTTCGGATGTACCGATCATGTGCAGGTGTTGTTACACGTGGTCTGCCACTGCGAGGATGATCAGCTGTCCGTCCTGTCTCCCTGTAGCGCTGTCTTAGGCGTCTCACAGTACGGACATTGCAATTTATTGCCCTGGCCACATCTTCAGTCCTCATGCCTCCTTGCAGCATGCCTAAGGCATGTTCACGGAGATGAGCAGGGACCCTGGGCATGTTTCTTTTGGTGTTTTTCAGTAGAAAGGCCTCTTTAGTGTCCTAAGTTTTCATAACTGTGACCTTAATAGCCTACCGTCTGTAAGCTGTTAGTGTCTTAATGACCGTTCCACAGGTGCATGTTCATTAATTGTTTATGGTTCATTGAACAAGCATGGGAAACAGTGTTTAAACCCTTTACAACGAAGATCTGTGAAGTTATTTGGATTTTTACTAATTATCTTTGAAAGACAGGGTCCTGAAAAGGGCCTTTTATTTTTTTGCTGAGTTTAGTTACGTAGGTAGGTATAGTGTAGAACAGGAGGCTGGTGGTACCTTAATTGGGGAGAACAGGCTTGTGGTAATGGCTGGTGTGGAATAGTATCCAACACATGGTTTTCATGTGTTTGATGCCATTCCATTTGCTCTATTCCAGCCATTATTATGAGCCGTTCTCCCCTCAGCAGCCTCCTGTGCAGTGTAGCTACACATTGTTACATTACCTACAATTGAAGCAGTTTGTGGGATGAATCATTTCAAGGGTTTGCAAACAGATGTGACATTTTGATAATAGTAATAAAATAACAGAGGGATGACTGAGTAATAAAACAATGTGAATAACTGCGTGATAAAATGGTAATCTTGGGTAATGAGGTTGAGTTTGTTTACAGATCGCATGCATATACAATTTTAAATGTGTAATTAGACTACACAATTCACAAACAGGTGTAAGTTAAGTACTATATAACAGTGTAACTGTAGTTACATTAGACCTGCCTGTCTGTGCTTACAACTACAATGTCTACTGATTGGATTTTTTCTCTATAGTGTAATTTCTAGTGGAGCATTAGCCATAATTTCAATGAGTTGATTAAAAGTATTGGGTTTATTACTGTGCCATTTGTGCCACTAGGTGGGAGTATTGGTTACTGATATGTCCACACTGCATCTCCATCTTTTGGCTGTTGACTTGTACTGCAGAAGCAGAGAGCCTGGGCGTCACCATGCCAAGCCTACTCACCCGCAAACATTCCATGACCATAACATTGTCACTTGCTTTCTTCTTAACTGTCTTTGAACTTTTCAAATAAAATTTATTTATATAGCCCTTCGTACATCAGCTGATACCTCAAAATGCTGTACAGAAACCCAGCCTAAAACCCCAAACAGCAAGCAATGCAGGTGTTGAAGCACGTTGGCTAGGAAAAACTCCCTAGAAAGGCCAAAACCTAGGAAGAAACCTAGAGAGGAACCAGGCTATGAGGGGTGGCCAGTCCTCTTCTGACTGTGCTGGGTGGAGATTATAACAGGACATGGCCAAGATGTTCAAATGTTCATAAATTACCAGCATGGTCAAATAATAGGTCTGGGACAGGTAGCACGTCCGATGAACAGGTCAGGTTTCCATAGCCACAGGCAGAACAGTTGAAACTGGAGCAGAAGCACGGCCAGGTGGACTGGGGACAGTAGTCCTGAGGCATGGTCCTAGGGCTCAGGTCCTCCGAGAGAGAGAAAGAAAGAGAGGAAGAGATAATTAGAGAACATACTTAAATTCACACAGGACACCGGATAAGACAGGAGAAGTACTCCAGATATAACAAACTGACCCTAGCCCCCCGACACATAAACTACTGCAGCATAAATACTGGAGGCTGAGACAGGAGGGGTCAGGAGATACTGTGGCCCCATCCGATGATACCCCGGACAGGGCCAAACAGGAAGGATATAACCCCACCCACTTTGCCAAAGCACAGCCCCCACACCACTAGAGGGATATCTTCAACCACCAATATACCATCCTGAGACAAGGCTGAGTATAGCCCACAACTTTTGGTGCCAACATGGCATCTGTGACAGTTCCCTACTCCTTAAAACAAAGTTGCCAAATTATGCATGGCCTGAGTAGTTTTTCTTCGGATGAATGTAATTCTTATTTAATGTCTGAACTTGACCTCAATCCTTTCCCCCCTGTACATCTCACGTGTCATTGACAGGCCGTCATCAATATTTTTGGAAGATGATTATGGGCCGGTTTTGATTAAAACCGTTTATTCACTAAACCCCAAACCTCAACTGAATTATGTGGAAATTGACTAAGTTTGAGGTGACTAAACTGCTTGGAGTAACCCTGGATTGTAAACTGTCATGGTCAAAACATGTTGATACAACAGTAGCTAAGATGGGGAGAAGTCTGTCCATAATTAAGCTGCAACACTATCAACAAGGCAGGTCCTACAAGCCCTAGTTTTGCCAAATCTGGACTACTGTTCAGTCGTGTGGTAAGGTGCCACAAAGAGAGACTTAGGAAAATTACAATTAGCTCAGAATAGGGCAGCACGGCTACAATTGGCTCAGAACAGGGCAGCACGGCTACAATTGGCTCAGAATAGGGCAGCACGGCTACAATTGGCTCAGAATAGGGCAGCACGGCTACAATTGGCTCAGAACAGGGCAGCACGGCTACAATTGGCTCAGAACAGGGCAGCACGGCTACAATTGGCTCAGAACAGGGCAGCACGGCTACAATTGGCTCAGAACAGGGCAGCACGGCTACAATTGGCTCAGAATAGGGCAGCACGGCTACAATTGGCTCAGAACAGGGCAGCACCGCTGGCCCTTAAATGTACACGGAGAGCTAACATTAACGATATGCATGTCAATCTCTCATGGCTCAAAGTGGAGGAGAGATTGACTTCATCACTATATGTAAGTGTTGACAAGCTGAATGTACCGAGCTGTCTGTTTAAACTACTAGCACACAGCTTGGGCACCCATTCATACCCCACAAGACAGGTCACCAGAGGTCTCTTCACAGTCCCCAAGTCCAGAACAGACTATGGGAGGCTTACAATACTACATAGAGCCATGACCACATGGAACTCTATTCCACATCAAGTAACTGATGCAAGCAGTAGAAACAGATCATTAAAAATATATAAAAATACACCTTGTGGAAGAGTAGCTGCTGCCTTCACAGCTGCTAATGGGGATCCCTAATCAATTCAAATCTGTGTCTGGGAAACCGACCCATTATGTGAACAAACAATATAGATCTTAGGCCATGTAGCTCCTGAGAGTATATACAAGCTGCTTAAGACCCTGTGATGAAATGTGTTGGCATTTGGATTATTTCTCGAAATGTATATACTACAATGATAAGGGCTAAAACATTCCAGTCTCTTTCAAACACGAGTATTGAAATTAACCCCTGGCCTGAACCTGCTCCTTTCTTTACTCTGTTACAAAGTGGTGGCTGATTCTTTATATGGTTTCTTAATGCATAGTCTGACTTATTGTCTTCATGACATTCCTGGTCCCCTTCAGTTCTTTTCTCTATACTATACCAGAGGTGAAAACATGCCCATCCATAGCTGTTCCCGATATCATAGACAGGCACATTGTTGGCCCTACAGTTTGTTTGAGGGACAAAAACGGTGACGATTCATGAGAAGCCACTAATGAGGCGAGCTAACACAGAGACAATGGTGATGAGTACAATGGACCTGCCAGGCCTAGAAGAGGTTTTCGAGGGGCCCGGACCACAGCGTTGTCTCAGCTCAGCAGAGCAGCAGGGCATCTGGTGTGGGATGGACGCTAACTAACGCCATTCACCCACAGCTCATTAACCCTCCACCTCTTGTTCAGCTTTGGGTCTCTCCACAGAAGAGAGTAGGGTGAAGAGAAATCTCTCTCTCACACAAACCCACATTCACACCCACCATAACACACACTTTTGAAGCAATACCCAGAATGAGCCGTACAATTGTGGCTAAAGAGCCATACATATTTCCCCTCAGATGCCCTCTACTGTACCTGCCCGCCTCTGAGTTTTTAACTAATGGGAGGTGAATGGAGAAACTCATTGTTCATCAATTACAGTTGACCTCTCATCTGGCTAACATCAGTTTAGGAGCTTTGCTGTTACATTGAGTGCTTTTCCCGGCGAAGCGGTCATCTTGTTAGCAACATTAGTACCAGGAAAAGGTCATCGTGGAGAGTGAAAGTGATTTTTGATTACTGTAGGTGTAAATTATGTCACAGCACAAATAGGGATTAACACTCAACCTAAGAAAGGCAAAGCCATAAAAAATAAATTATTGGAATGTACATGGTGTAGTTAAAAATAATGGCTATCTTCCTTCGTGCACCATTAACCTTGATTTGAGATTGTACTTTATGTTCTGAATGCTGATTATATGTGCAGCCTTGGTAGTTGTAGTGCAAGATGCAGATGATTAAATTCCGAACCTGCCTGGTTACTAAATGGATCTCAGAGAGAGGACTATTAGCATTACTCACAGGCAGGGCTGGGCGGTATACCGTATTTTACCATATACAGGTGTTGATGCACGGACTGGTTTGGGGTTTTACTTTACCTTCTATAGCGGTATATGAACGTTTGGTTTGTTAAATGTGAGACACCGTGTGTAACGTCCATTTTGCAGACCTAGCCCTGCCCCCTGTCATTCATTCAAGGAGCGCATTTGTTGTTCCTCAACCATGAGACATTTGCGTTCAGTCTGCATGGTCAATGCAGCACATGCGACAATGTTGATGAAAACTATGCTGTTTTCACTTTGCTTATGAATATAAATCCACTAGCATTCCATAATGAATAAACTATTATTTTTTGTTTCTTACATCTGCAAACAGCTAGTATGTGTTTTCTTAGCAAGTTAGGTCTAAGTCTTGTTAGCTGCTAATCGCTACTGCTAATCGACAGCTAGATAATAAATTAGTCAGAGCGAGCTTAATTAGCTATACAGCATGATAATACCAGTGATGATGTAGACCTAAATCAGCATGTTGTTTGTTCAACAGTATCTTCAAAATCAAAGAGGAATATGTGAAGAAAGAATATGTTAGCTACATTAAGTAGTTAAAGAGGAAACATTAAATGTAGCCAAAGATTATAGGGTCCCCTATGAAACACTTATCAACACTTTGGTTCCTGCCCTGTCACAATAACTCCTCCCTGGTATTTTAATTCATTGCCATGTCAAACAACACTGTATTCAAAGTGTATTCAAAGTGTACACTGTATTCACTGTATCCAAACTATATATTAGAATAATAATTATATTTCCATGATTCCAACTGTTCACCCAAGTCAAATCAAAATTGCAACATTGGATAAAAAAACAAGACCTAGATTGTTTGCCCGTATCGTGCAGCCCCACATGGAAGTGTGGAAATTATTTTAAATGAGTGCAGTAAATGCAGAAATTGATAAAAAATATATTTGGGGTTGAAGTGAACAGTATAAAACAATCAGAATGGAGAAAGACCAATTGAAATCACTTAGAATGGGGGCCACCTGGGTGGCACAGCGGTCTAAGGCACTGCATTACTATACACCCGGGTTCAATCCCAGGCTGTGTCATAACCGGCCGTGACCAGGCGGTGCACAATTGGCCCAGCATCGTCCGGGTAAGAGGACGGTTTGGCCGGGGGGGACTCCCTGTGGTGGGCCAGGTGCCTGCAGGCTGACTCTGGTCGCCAGGTTAAATAGTGTTTCCTCTGACACATTGGTGCAGGCGGGTGTTAAGGAGCGTGGTTTGGCGGGTCCTGTTTCGGAGGATGCATGACTTGACCTTCGCCGAGCCCGTTGCAGAGTTGCATTGATGAGACAAGATTGAAATTGGATATCACCAAATTGGGGAGAAAAAGGTTTTGTAAAAAATGTATGTGTTGCCACCCTATTTTTATTATTCAGAAACATAGAAACATAAAATACAGCCAAATACCATCATACCATCCAATTTTCTTAAAATACAGTGCTATGATATGTTGGCCATTATCGCACAGCACTACTCACAAGTCACTACCATCAGCTGTGACTTGGTTAATATGGTTGGAGTAGTTTGAAGTTACTCTCTCGTGGATACCTAATCCATCATCTGTTTCCAAAACAAAAACCGTTTTCAAGCAGGGAATGTGTTGTTGGGAATGTGCAGGGTGAACTAAGGGATTTGTGGTTCAGTCACTGTGGTTCCATCCCAATAATATCTCCATCCTCCTGAAGTGGTCACTTGTTCAGAACTCATTAGTAATTTTCTTTCAAATCCATGAAGGGATGTGAACAAGTGCACACTTTGGGAAAAAGTTTATGGTGGTCTGCCCTCATATTGTTAGTCAACTCTGGTTAGCCTCCTACATGACAGCACTGTACAGCCATAACATCACTTGTTATGGCTGGATGAAGCATTGTTATGAAGCATTTCAAGGTCCTAGAGTGGCCTAGCCAGTCTACAGATCTCAACCCCATAGAAAATCTTTGGAGGGAGTTGAACGTCCGTGTTGCCCAGCAACAGCCCCTAAACATCACTGCTCTAGAGGAGATCTGCCTGGAGGAATGGGCCAAAATACCAGCAACAGTGTGTGAAAACCTTGTGAAGACTTACAGAAAACGTTTGACCTCTGTCATTGCCAACAAAGGGTATATAACAAAGTATTGAGATAAACTTTTGTGATTGACCAAATACTTATTTTCCACCATAATTTGCAAATAAATTCATTAAAAATCCTACAATGTGATTTTCTGGATTTTTTTTCCATTTTGTCTGTCATAGTTGAAGTGTACCTATGATGACAATTACAGGCCTCTCTCATCTTTTTAAGTGGGAGAACTTGCACAATTGATGGCTGACTAAATACTTTTTTGCCCCACTGTACATCTGACATATTGCATTTGTTTACAATATGGCTGGCTTTTTGGCCTTTCGTATGGTCACTGAGGCACTGACCCACACTCCTTACATGTCTATATGCGAAGTCTGGTTAAGGAGTCACACGCCAGGGTTGTGGGAAGAAGCAGGGAGGGTGTTAAGGATGGCCTTTTTTTTGAATGAATAAAATAAATACGATTTCAGATATCAAGTTTCAATAGCTCATAAACAAAGCTTTAACCTGCTAAATTGATATATTCTGAATCAGTGGAGGATGAAGAAAAATCCATGCTTTTAAATAAACAAATTGAGAAAGGGCCAATCCCTGAATCCCAAATCAACCCCTAGCCCTTACTCCCTGTGCATTTGTGTAGACCTGAGCAGGTTGGTGTAAGCAACATGGTGACAATTCTACCTGGCCTATCAGAGGGCAATAACACATTTATATCTGAACTTTCAAAAACGTTGTGTTCTGCTGAATGCGCCCCTGATCTACTTGTAACCTGTGTGTTTTCTTTCTGCATCCTTCTATGTCTCTGTCTCCCCTGTTCCCTTTAACGCTGCTCCTGTTCTCCAGGATCTAGGAGTTCTGCCATGCTCCGAGAAGCCTGCCGTATCCTTCCCCAGACCTGGATCCACCTGATGTCCTCTTGGTGTTCTGCCAAGATCTGTGATCCCACTTTTCATTACGTTATCTTCAGCTGCTGTTATTGTCGTCTAATCTGCTAAAATGAACTGTGCTTGCAATATCATCGTGGGCACAGTGAAAAACACAGATGCACTTCTTCAAGTCCCCCATCCAAGACTGGCTGCCCGTCGAGGGAAAAAGACATGCAGAATCACCTATAGCACCGACCTCATCTCTATCCAACATGATATCTTAGGAAAACATTATCCTGTCATAGATGTCAATTGGCCATGCTCCAATGTTTGTTATTGTTAAACTCACTAACTGCACCTGCTTCCTGACTCCCTGTGTCTATGTTACAGAATACTACCTCTACAAATGGATACAGCAGTTAACCAAGACATCTCCCAGATGGTCTGCGAACAGGGACACTTACTTTGTCAACACCATGACCAGCTGGCTCATTTGGGAACGGCTATGGATGAGGTCCTCTGCGTTTTTCAACAAGTCGACATTACTCAAGGGGAGTTATCTCCAAACAACAGAAGATTCTCTACCACAAGTCAACCCAGCGAGCCAGTACTGCAGCCCATCCAGCGGTCCGTCCTGGTCAGCGATGCCCGATTGTCCCTCCCGGACAAATATGATGGAACTCCATTTAAATATTATTCCAGTGCTCCCTCTATTTCACTCATCAGATGGGAACCCCCACCATTGAGAGGTCCAAGGTTGCCACGGATATTTCTCTGCAGACTGGATGGGTGTTGGGGTGGGCCACGGCCATCTGGGAGAAAGGAGAAGAAGAGCTGGGTTCCTATGAGTGGTTCATGGCTCTGTTCAGGGAGGTCTTCGACCATCCACCAGAGGGCAGAAAGGGGGGTGAGCGCCTACTCCAACTATGGCAGGATGGTCTGACTACGGTGGAGTACGCGCTCACCTTTCGGACAGTGGTAGCATCCAGCAGATGGAATGAGCCGCCGTTCCGCACTCTGTTCAGAAGAGGATTGCGTGAAGAGGTCCAGAAGGAGTTGGCGTGCCGAGACGACAACCTATCCTTGGATGGCCGCATTGCGATGACCATCTGTTAAGGATAACCTTCTTTGGGAGCGTCGGTACCCCCATCGCCTGAACCCATGGAAGTGGGGGACACACATCTCTCCTTGGCTGAGCGACACCGTCATAGACAGCTGGGGCTTTGCCCTTATTGCAGACAGGAGGGGCACCAGCTTCAATAGTGTCCGGGAACATTCTAAATGGGATTCCACGGGAGCAGAGGGACAGCCATGTGATCATCCGTCTCCTGGGTTAGGCGTAAGTATTTCATCATCACTTTCCGCCAAACCTTTCCTAGTAACGATTTCACTGGCTGGCTGTCCTTCATGTTTTGTTTCTACAGCTCTAGTGGACTCCGGTGCTGTGGGGAATTTTATTGACCAGGCCCTTGCCTCCTCCCTTAACATCACCTCATACCCGCTACCCTCACTTTATCCTGTTCAAGCACTGGAAAGTCAACCACTGGGATCTGGGACAATCACACACAGCACCACTCACTCTCACTGTGGAATCCATACATCAAGAAACTCTTACTTTCTTCATCATCAGTGCACCCGTACACAAGATCATCATCCTATGCCTTCTCATGAAAATCACTGACTGGGTACCCGAATGCTGGAAGACCTGCTTACCCTTTCCCTGTGGTTCCACGTCGGTTGAGAGTCCTGTGGATGCCCTTCAGCCCAACAATAACGTCTCCGATCGTGGACCCCAATCAACATCACTTGTATGGAAGGCTTTCATGGAGACGCTGGGCGCCATTGTCAGCCTCACTTCCAGGTACCCGGCCTCAATCTAATGGGCAGGTGGAGAGGATGAACCAGGAGCTGGGGAGGTTTCTGAGGAGCCACTGCCAGGACCGGGAGGGGTAGTGGGCGAGATTTCTTCCTTGGGCTGAATATGCCCAGAATTAATTGCGACACTCCTCCACCAGACTAACTCCCTTTCAGAGTGTTTTGGGTTATCAGCCAGCCCTGGCTCAATGTTCTCCAATACCAGACCGAAGCTCCTGCGGTGATCGAGTGGTTCAGATGCGCAGAAGAGGTATGGAACCATGCCCACGTGAGACTCTAGCACGCCGTCCTCCATCAGAAAGAGCAGGCAGAATGCCCCCGCAGTGAGACTCCCATGTTCCATCCGGTGATCGCGTCTGACTCTCCACCAGGAACCATGCGCTCCGCCTGCCCTTAAAGAAGCTGAGTCCTTAATTCGTAGGTCAACAAAGTAATTTACAGATTACAACTCCCCACTCACCATCTTTTCATGGTTCCTGGTCCCCTGGCTGATGCCGTCCCCCATGACACCCCTCAGCCTTCCTTGGACATCGATGGAAGCCTCGCCTATGCCGTCAGATTATTCCTGGACTCCCGACGTCGTGGGGTTTGGCTCCAGTACCTGGTGGACTGGGAGGGGTATGGTCCAGAGGAGCGGTGTTGGGTTCCGGTTGACAACGTTCTAGATCACAACGTCATCTGAGATTTCCACCTTTGTTGACCATCCCTTTCCTCGCTCTTGGGGCCGTCCTCCTTGTCACCCATCTTTACACACACCTGGCAACCATTATTACGCACCTGCTTCCTGACACCTTGCATCTACATTACAGTCACAGGGTTGACGCTTATGTCAATACATTTTCAGTCAATAAAGATGAGGCTCACAGACAGAAAAACACATGTCTCTCTCTCTATATTCTCTAATCCCATCTCTCTCTTTCTCTCTCCTTCTCTTGGCCCCCTCTGTCTCTTTCTCTCTCTACTTCTTCTCTCTCTCTCCCCCTTCTTTCCCCCTCTTTCTTCCTCCTCTCTCGCTCATCTCTCTCTCTCCCCTTCCCTTCTTCACCCTATCAATTAAATTCAATAAATGCTTCACTGGCATGAATGGGTGGTTGCAACAGTTGCCAAAGTATTGTATATGAAGCTTTACATAAATGAACAATATGTAATATAATTACAATACATATCAACAAAAACAGTTATACATGGAAAATAATACACAAATAATAAAACAAACTGCAACAATTGATATTATGACAGGCCATAATCTGTAGCAAGATCTACTGTCTGTTTTCTGCAAAAAAAAAATGCAGATTTTCTCCTTTTTGTATTTTTTTGGGGGAGAAAAATACTGTACCTCTGAGTCATATTTTGAGCAGCGGGTTAGGAAGTGTTGCTCATTCTCTACTTCACCCGACCCACAGTGCTTACATAGTCTTTCTTCTCTGACCTTTCATGTTTTTCTATGGTGTCCTGTCTCTAATGCAAGGCTATGGTCACCGAGTCTTCCTTTGTTTAAATTCTTTGATTTTGACTAGGTGTTGTGCTAATTTGATATCTGTACTTAGAATTTGGTAACATTGAAGTCTGTGATTAAATATAATTTCATTTAGCCAATAATTAGTGTATGTATTGTGGTTAGAGATTTTTTATTTGTTAGAATTTTGTTATTTGTGGTGGAATGGGCAATTTGCTCTGAAGTCTAAAGAGTCACTATGGTTTGTGGTGTTTGCATAAGAAAGCCTTGTGATGCTAATATTCTGGATCACAGTGTGCTAGGTGAGACCAGAATGTGGTGGCTCTTTTCTCAATTTGGAGTGCTAGGGGGAATCTCCCAAGTTCGGCCTTACAAGGCTAGGTTTGGGGCATTTGTGTGCACACCTAGAATATTTTAACAAAATTCCCGGTGTAACATTTTGGTGGGGCATTTATCCCATGATGTATGTTTTAAATTGTAAAGGGGCCCCAAATTTCACTGGCATGTAGAAGGATTGGCGTTATAACAGAGTCAAATATTTTACGCCAGATTCTAATTGGTGGGTTACATTTATACAGGGTCTTTCTACTTGCAAAAAAATGCTCTGCATGCTTTATGGCCACGTCAAACTGCCCAGATGTATAACAAGTGCAATGAGAGTCGGGAAGCAAGTTCAGGGAGTGAGTGTTTTAATAAATGATGAACACGAAACACAAACAACACACCAACATGAAAACAGAGTCAATAACACCCGAGGAAAGAACCAAGGGGGGTGACAGATATAGGGACGATAATCAAGGAGGTGATGGAGTCCAGGTGAGTGTCATGAGGCGCAGGTGAGCAAGACGATGGTGTGCGGGATAATCAGCAGCCTAATGACCTAGAGGCCGGAGAGGGAGTATACATGATAAGATTAACTTTTAGTCAGACCAAGATAAGTATAGTTGGTGGTATGTTCATAGTTGTTTTGCCTAGGGTGAAATGGTATCTACTTTCCCAAGATCTGGACTTTTCTGAAAGATCATTACTTTGTTTTTTCCCACAATATTATTGGTTAGAGCCCAGTGTACAAAACATTAAGAACACTCACTCTTTCCATGAAATAGTCTGACCAGGTGAATCCGGTGAACGCTATGATCCCTTATTGATTTCACTTGTTAAATCCACTTCAATCAGTATAGATGAAGGGGTGGTTAAATACGGATTTTTAAGCCTTGAGGCATGGATTATATATGTGTGTCATGCAGAGGGTGAATGAGCAAGACAAAAGATATAAGTGCCTTTGAACACGGTATGCCAGGCGAACCGGTGTGTGTCAAGAACTGCAACGCTGCTGGGTTTTTCACACTCAACACTTTCCTGTGTGTATCAATAATGGTCCACCACCCAAATGACATCCAGTCAACTCACTATTAGGAAGGAGTTCTTAATGATTTGTACATTCAGTGTAGATATTGAATGAGGTTGAACTAATATTTCAACCTTCTCACTCCTCTGTCCAGACTAAAGAATTGTGTGTTTTTCTGTGAACTTGTGAATTTGTTATCCTTATACTATAGATCACATTAATAATATCATAGGCCTTGCCTCCTACACCACCTTCATGCCATATGTAATCTAAGGCTTTTTGAAAGTCTATAAAACAGGCAAATATTTTTCCTTTGTGAGTTTGGTGGACATTTTTGACCAAGGTGTCAAGGGTATATATGTGATCTGTTGTTCGGTGTTTACGGAGGAATCCAATTTCACTTTTACTTAAAATGTTGGCATTCAATATGCTACAGAAAACCTTTCCTAACTTAATACTAGGGTTATTATTAGTGTAAAACTTGTCACCATTTTAAATATAGGTGTGATAAAGCCTTGGCTCCAGATCTCAGGAATGTAGTCTACCGTCATCACTTGCTTGAGAATAGACTCTCTCATCTTAGTGCTGCTGTGTTTCAGCATCTCTGTTTGAATGCTGTCTGACCCACAGGCTTTACTGCTCGAGGGCCTTTATTTAATTATTTAGTTCAGACAATGTAATAGTAATGTCCAGCTTGTTTTGTTGGACAATACTATTGGAATTAATAGAGATTTTCAAAATGCTCATTCCAGATTTTCCCATCTTCGATTGGGAGGTATTTATTTTTAACAGTGGTATCTAATTTCCTACATCATTCCCAAAAATACTTTTTTATTGATTTACTCTATTTTATCAAGCTCATTGGTCATATAGTAGGATAATTGTCCTTTATAATAACTTGTATATTGGTATATGAGATGTGTCTCCTTATCAGGAATCAAGGTAAGACCCAGATGCAGATTGTCGAAGTAACAATGTTATTGTAGCAACCTTTGATCCACCTCTGGATAACTGAACTCTGCCCGTCCCTGAGTTCGCCTGCCATCCTGTACCTTTGCTTTTCCCTGGATCTGCGACCCCTGCCTGCAAGACAGGTTGAGGCAGGCAGGGGTCGAAGATCCAGCGTAAAGCAAAGGTACAGGATGGCAGGCGAACTCAGGGACGGGCAGAGTTCAGTTATCCAGAGGTGGAGCAAAGGTACAGGACAGCAGGCAGGTTCAGAGTCAGGCAGAGAGGTCAGGCGGGCGGGTACAGGGTCAGGACATGCAAAGGTCAAGAACCAGGAGGATGAGGAAAGAGAGATTGGGAAACGATAGGCACTGATTGGAAAACCAATGGTTAGCTTGAACGAACAAGACGCACTGGAAACAAACAGACAGAGAACACAGGTATAAATACCCAGGGGATGATGGAGAAGATGGGCGACACCTGGAGGGGGGTGGAGACAAGCACAAGGACAGGTGAAACAGATCAGGGCGTGACACTCCTGGTTTACAGGGTCCCGGTGTTTTTGGTTTGACAAAAGTCTTAGTTGTTTTCTTGCAGTTTAACATTCTTTGTCAAACCATTTTTAGATCAGATTTTTTTTATTGAGTTTAATGAGTACGTTGATAAATTTATTAGTGGCTTTGTTAAAAAGAAAACTGTAAATTAAGTTTTCAATATCAATGCTATTTAATGCTGCCACACACGCAACCATTTTTCATCCACTTGTATGTGGTCAGGAGGGGGTAGAGTTTAGGTTTTACATTTAGGGTTGGTTTATCAGATTTTTTTCAGATGAATTCTAATTTGGCAGTGGTCTGACAAGGGGAGCTGTGGCTTGAACATAAAGGCATTGATTTTGTTCTTGCCCCATATCTGTTATGTCATAGTTGACTACACTGTTTCCTACTGCAAAGCAAAAAGTAAACCTACCCAGAGAGTCACCCTTCATCCTGCCATTAATAATGTACAGACCCAGGCTTTTACTGAGCTGGAGAACTTGTTCCACATTTTTGTTGACAATTCTCATAGTTCTGTCTCTGTAATCAGTTGTGAGTCATACACAGACGTAGTACGATATATATGGGTGTTTCCCTCTAAATCTATGCAGTCTGCTTTTTTTTACTAGTTCTAGCATTTAGATCCTCCATTAACATAACTTTGCCTGCTGACTGAAAATGATTTACATCAGAATAGAGAGTCTGAAAACAATATTTGTTTTGGATATGGATAGTCAAATATGGATAGTCAGATGGGGGGCATATACATAGCACACAAGTAAATGTCTCGATCGGAGTTGACAATTTGATTTTAAAAATATATATTTGGCCAAATGTATGTTTTTCCTTTTCTCTCTGCTGTGATATAATTTGAAAGATCTTCTTTAAACCAGATTACAATCCCTCCTGAATCGCTGGTACATTTTACATGTGGATGTTTCACTAAAGGTACATTAAACTCCCTGTCATTTTTGGATTGGATGTTTGTAAGTCTCCTCTACTCCATGTCTCTAGAAGTATAATAATGTCTGAAATATATACATGATCTACTATCTACAAAGTCTGGGTCTGTGCTTTTCACACCAAAGGTTGAGGAGCACAAACCCTGAATGTTATAGCTGCTTTTACTCTTAAGGATGCTATGTTTCAAATGTTTCTTTAGGATATGTTTAACAGTGGAACGCTTGATCTGTCAAGCAATTTTTATCATTGTGGGTGTTGTGTTATAACAGGTTAGGGGATGAAACAAATATACGGTATTCAAATATTCATTAATAACAATGGTTTGGTTACATTTAAAAAAAATCTATACAATATTTTAATCAACTCTCTCCCTTTCTCTCTCCCCTCTCTCACCATCCCTCACTCTCCACTTTCCCACTCAATTCAATTTCAATTTAAGGGTGTCTTTATTGTCAAGGGAAACATATGTTTACATTGCCAGAGCAAGTGAAATAGATAATAAACTAAAGTGAAATAAACTATAGAAAAAGGAACAGTAAACAATACACTCACAAAAGTTCCAAAAGAATAAAGACATGTCAAATGTCATATTGTGTCTATACAGTGTTGTAATGATGTGCAAATAGTTCAAGTACAAAAGGGAAAATAAATAAACATAAATATAGGTTGTATTTACAATGATTGCACACTGTGGTATTTCACCCAATAGATGTGAGATTTCAAGAATAGACTGACGAGTTTCAGAAGAAAGGTCTTTGTTTCTGGCCATTTTGAACCTGTAATCGAACCCACAAATGCTGATGCTCCAGATACTCAACTCGTCTAAAGAAGGACAGTTTTATTGCTTCTATAATCAGTACAACAGTTTTCAGCTGTGCTAATGTCATGTCTTTGGCATCATTAAAAGTAAAGACTTATTTTATTCAAATCAATTCTCTGTAATTATTATTACGTGATTAAACTAATCATGTAAATGTAATTAACGTGGAAGTCGGGGCACCAAGGACATCAGTCTCATTCCAATTATGGTAAATTGTTGGTTATCTGCACAAACCCAGCTTTTACTATGAATCATCCATACACCAATTGGCCTAATCATTTATTTACTAACTAACTAAATAATCACAGAAATGCATAAACAAACAACAGTAGATATATGTTACTAACAATGATAGGGAAGATTCCCTAGTGGCCAAAGCTGATATGACGGCTTGTGGACTGAGCAAGAGCGGGAAAGACAAAAGGGATCACTACACACTATACTACTATAATTATATTAATTGAAATGCTAATCCTTTGCACATGAACTCATTAAAACAAATGATAAACGCAATTAATATATATATATTTACGCCCATGTGTCATGATCTTTTCTGTTGGATTCCGGTCCGTCTGCTGGAGAGTCAGTTCATCCACGTCTCTTTCTCTCTCTGTTTCCCTGAAGATCAAAGTATTATGTGGTTTGAATGGATACTTCAGAGTACAATTCTGTAATGTTCTCATAGAATAGATGTTTTGGCGGTTGTCGGTATTCGCATCCCAGATTAACATAATTTCTAGCTGCAGACTAGTAATTAGTATCTAAGATTTGCTCTTATTCTGTAGGGATCGATAGTCTCAGAGTTGAACTATTTCCAGCTGTGTAGCAGATGCTCCACGTGGTATGGTTAGGAATTCAATAACTATTCGCAATCACAGCTCACGCTGTGGGTTTGCTTAGTCTAAACTCAAACCTGTGTCCCCTCAGTTTACACCGAGGTACGCGTGGTCTGAAGAGGATTTCCTCAGGAGGGGGTTTTAGTCGTACCAGAAAAAAAGGCGGTTCTATGACGTCTGATCATGTCTGTGCTCACGGGGGCGGGACAATGATTTAGTTAAACTTTAAAGGGAATGCAATTCTCTCACATTACATCATTTCACAAATAGTTTCATCTTTACTCATTCATTTTATACAATAATTTATTGCAAACCCCATAATTGAGAAATGTACACACTCAGAGATATAGCTATGTGTGTTTCCTGTCCTGTCCTTCCGGTCACCAAATGAAACACACTCGTCATACACGTCCCTTAAGTGTCCACGGACCATACCCACCTTCTCACAAGTGGACATTTTGTTTCATTTTCCCATTTTGGAGATTTAGGAGTTCAGCCACATGAAATCCTTTGTTCTGTCTGTGTCTCTCTCTCTGCATGACCAGGGGGAGAGAGTCTCCGCCAGGAATGTATGGCCTGAGATAACAAAACCTGGGTGTAAGAGAGAGGGAGAGAGAGGGGAAAGCCACAATCTATACCCAGAAAGGGCAACGTCATGACACTAACTTAATTGCAAAAGGGTTTTCTAATTATCAATTAGCCTTTTAAAATGATAAACTTGGATTAGCTAGCACAGCGTGCCATTGGAACACAGGAGTGATGGTTGCTGATAATGGGCCTCTGCATACCTATGTAGATATTCCATAGAAAATCTGACGTTTCCTGCTACAATAGTCATTTACAACATTAACAATGTCTACACTATTTCTGATAAATGTTATGTTATTATAATGGACAGAAAATGTGCTTTTCTTTCTAAAACAAGGACATTTCTAAGTGACCCCAAACTTTTGAATGGTAGTGTATGTTGTAAATGGTGGGGCTTAAGCTGCATCCCTTTCTCACCCCCCAGCCCTGAGAAATGAAATGTGTGTGTGTTTTTTGCCAATTTTAACCTCAAACTTGTCGTTTGTGTACATGGATTTTATAATGTTGTATGTTTTTCCCCTTGACACCACTTTCCATCAATTTGTATAGCAGACCCTCATGCCAAATTGAGTTGAAAACTTTTTTGAAATCAACAAAGCATAAGAAGACTTTGCCTTTGTTTTGGTTTGTTTGTCAATTAGGGTGTGCAGGGTGAATATGTGGTCTGTCGTATGGTAATTTGGTAAAAAGACAATGGCATTTTCTCAGTACATTGTTTTCCTGACGAAATGTACGAGTCTGCTGTTAATAATGATGCAGAGGATTTCCCCAAGGTTGCTGTTGACGCAAATCCCCTGGTAGTTATTGGGGTCAAATTTGTCTCCACTTTTGTGGATTGGGGTGATCAGTCCTTGGTTCCAAATATTTGGGAAGATGCCAGAGCTGAGGATAATGTTATAGAGTTTAGCCAATTAGAATTTGTGGTCTGAATATTTTATAATTTAATTTAGGATGTCATCAACCCCACAGGCCTTTTTGGGTTGGAGGGTTTGTAATTTGTCCTGTAGTTAATTTAATGTAATTGGAGAATCCAGTGGGTTCTGATAGTCTTTAAAAGTTTATGTTAAGATTTGAATTTGATCATGTTTTTGTTTTGTCTGTTTGTTCTTGTTATAGAGCCAAAAACATTGGAGAAGTGGTTTATCCATACATCTCTCTTTTGGATAGATACAGTGGCAGGCGAAAGGATTCACCCCCATTGGCATTTTTTATATTTTGTTGCCTTACAACCTGGAATTAAAATTAATTTTTTGGGGGGAGGGGGGGGGGGGGGGTTGTATCATTTGATTTACACAACATGCATACCATTTTTTATTGCATACCATTTTTTATTTTTTATTGTGAAGCAAACAAGAAATAAGACAAAAAAACAGAAAACTTGAGTGTGCATAACTATTCACCCCCCCAAAGTCAATACTTTGTAGAGCCACCTTTTGCAGCAATTACAGCTGCAAGTCTCTTGGGGTATGTCTCTTTAAGCTTGGCACATCTAGCTACTGGAATTTTTGCCCATTCTATAAGGCAAAACTGCTCCAGCTGCTTCAAGTTGGATGGGTTCTGCTGGTGTACAGCAATCTTTAAGTCATACTACAGATTCTCAATTGGATTGAGGTCTGTGCTTTGACTTGGCCATTCCAAGACATTTAAATGTTTCCCCTTAAACCACTCAAGTGTTGCTTTAGCAGTATGCTCAGGGTCATTGTCCTGCTGGAAGGTGAACCTCCGTGCCAGTCTCAAATCTCTGGAAGACTGAAACAGGTTTCCTTCAAGATTTTCCCTATATTTAGCGCCATCCATCATTCCTTCAATTCTAGCCAGTTTCCCAGTCCCTGCCAATGATAAATATCCCCACAGCATGATGCTGACACCACCACCATGCTTCACTGTGGGGATGGTGTTCTCAGGGTCATGAGGTGTTGGGTTTGCGCCAGACATAGCGTTTTCCTTGATGGCCAAAAAGCTCAATTCTAGTCTCATCTGACAAGAGTACCTTATTCCATATTTTGGGTACTCTAGCACATATCTTTTGGTGAACACCAAACATGTTTGCTTATTTTTTTCTGACCACTCTTCTGTAAAGCCCAGCTCTGTGGAGTGTATGACTTAAAGTGGTCCTATGGAAAGGTACTCCAATCTCTGCTGTGGAACTTTGCAGCTCCTTCAGGGTTATCTTTGGTCTCTTTGTTGCCTCTCTGATTAATGCCCTCGTTGCCTGGTCCATGAGTTTTGGTGGACGGCCCTCTCTTGGCAGGTTTGTTGTGGTGCCATATTCTTTCCATTTTTTAATTATGGATTTAATATGGATGTTCAAAGTTTCAGATTTTTTTTTATAACTCAACCCTGATACTTCTTCACAACTGTGTCCCTGACCTGTTTATGAGAGCTCCTTGGTCTTCATGGTGTCGCTTGCTTGGTGGTGCCCCTTGCTTAGTGGTGTTGCAGACTCTGGGGCCTTTCAGAACAGGAGTATATATACTGAGATCATGTGACACTTAGATTGCACGCAGGTGGACTTTAACTAATTATATGACTTCCGAACGTAATTAGTTGCACCAGATTTAGGGGCTTCATAGCAAAGGGGGTGAATACATATACACGCACCACTTTTCAGTTTTATTTCTTTTGGAATTTCATAATCAAGTGATTTTTTTTCATTTCACTTGATCCCCAATTAGAGACAACAATAGCCAGCTGCCTCTAATTGGGAATCATAGCAAAACACCAACATAGAAAAAACAAACTAGAACCCCACATATAAAATATCAACTAGACTAAACCCCTAGTCACGTCCTGACCTACTCTACCATAGAAAATAAAGGCTTTCTATGGTCAGGACGTGACAGATATATATGGGAGGGATTGATGGTAGCTGAATGATGGGATTAAAAATAAACAAAAGATAACTATTGTGAAAGACATTGTGTCTGTAAAATTGATATAGTATGTATAAGCTGGAAGTAGAAGCCTAAATGTTGTTGTCGATTCGTTTACTCCAATTAGGGGAGGGGTGGTAGGCTTAGCGGAAAATAATAAAGCAAATTATATTTTAAAAATATACATTTACAAAAAAATATGGGGGTTTGGAAATGATGCAGACAATTACATTGATGGAAGCCATAATCTATCTGCAGTATTAAAGCTGATCTACCATCTTAAAATAAAAAATAAATAAAAAATAATAAAATAATATATATATATATATATATGTATATTTATATTTATATGAAAAACAATAGCTATATCTGCTGGCTCTTGAATGAAACATTATTGAGGATTATTTGACCTATTTATAAGGTATTTTGTGTATTTCCAGAACTGCTGTGGATTTTTTACATTCTTTGTAAAACTAACCATATACTATAGAAGGAGGCTTTTGAAAATCTAGTTTTATTTTTACTGGCGTTTCTTAATTTTCTATAAGACTTTTGCAATGATGTTAGCACAGCTTAAAACTGTTGTTCTGACTAAAGAAGCAGTAAAACTGTCCATTAGACTAGTTGAGTATGTGGAGCATCAGCATTTGTGGGTTTGAATTACGGGCTCAAATGGCCAGAAACAAATAACTTTCTTCTGAAACTCATCAGTCTATTATTGTTCTGAGAAATGAAGGCTATTTCATGCAAGAAATTGCCAAGAAACTGAAGATCTCGTACAACGCTGTGTACTACTCCCTTCACGAACAGAGCAAACTGGCTCTAACCAGAATAGAAAGAGGAGTGGGAGGCCCCGTTGCACAACTGAGCAAAAGGACAAGTACATTAGAGTGTCTAGTTTGAGAAACAGACGTCTCACAAGTCCTCAACTGACAGCTTCATTAAATAGTACCCGCAAAACACCAGTCTCAACGTCAACAGTGAAGCGGCGACTCCGGGATGCTGGCCTTCTAGGCAGAGTTATATAGAAAAATCCATATCTCAGACCAATAAAAAGAAAAGATTAAGAAGAACACAGACAATGGACAGAGGAAGATTGGGAAAAAAAGTGTTATGGACAGACAAATTTAAGTTTGAGGTGTTCTGATCACAAAGAAGAACGCTGGAGGAGTGCTTGACGCCATCTGTCAAGCATGCTCTAGGCAATGTAATGGTCTGGGAGTGCTTTGGTGGTGGTAAAGTGGGAGATTTGTACAGGATAAAAATGGATCTTGAAGAAGGAAGGCTATCTTTAATGGGGTGCCCAGCACAGTCACCGGATCTCAACCCTATTGAGCTGTTGTGGGAGCAGCTTGACCGTATGGTACATAAGAAGTGCCCATCAAGCCAATCCAACTTGTGGGTGGTGCTCAGGAAGCATGAGGTGAAATCTCCTCAGATTACTGCACAACTAGAATGCCAAAGTTTTGCAAGGCTGTAAATGCTGCAAATGGAGGAATCTTTTACAAAAGCAGACTTTGAAGGACACAACTAATAATTCAATTAAAAATCATTATGTATAACCTTGTCTTGACTATATATCCCATTAATTTTGCAACTAATTTCATGTATGTTTTCATGGAAAACAAGGACATTTATAAGTGACCCCAAACTTTTGAACGGTAGTGTATATATACAGTTGAAGGCTGAAGTTTACATACACTTAGGTTGGAGTCATTAAAACTCGTTTTTCAATCACTCCACATATTTCTTGTTAACAAATTATAGTTTTGGCAAGTTGGTTAGGACATCTACTTTGTGCATGACACAAGTAATTTTTCCAACAATTGTTTACACACAGATTATTTCACTTATAATTCACTGTATCACAATTCCAGTGGGTCAGAAGTTTACATACACTAAGTTGATTGTGTCTTTAAAATTCCAGAAAATGATGTCATGGCTTTAGAAGCTAATTGACGTAATTTGAGTCAATTAGAGGTGTACCTGTGGATGTATTTCAAGCCCTACCTTCAAACTCAGTGTCTCTTTGCTTGACATCATGGAAAATCAGAAGAAATCAGCCAAGACCTCAGAAAGAAATGTAGACCTCCACAAGTCTGGTTCATCCTTGGGAGCAATTTCCAAATGCCTGAAGGTACTACGCTCATCTGTACAAACAATAGTACGCAAGTATAAACACCATGGGACCACGCAGCCGTGATACTGCTTAGGAAAGAGACGCGTTCTGTCTCCTAGAGATGAAAGTACTTTGGTGCAAAAAGTGCAAATCGTATATACAACAGCAAAAGACCTTGTGAAGATGCTGGTGGAAACAGGTACAAAAGTATCTATATTCACAGTAAAACAAGTCCTTTTTCGACATAACCTGAAAGGTCGCTCAGCAAGGAAGAAGCCACCACTCCAAAACCGTCATAAAAAAGCCAGACTATGGTTTGCAACTGCACATGGGAACAAAGATTGTACTTTTTGGAGAAATGTCCTCTGGTCTAATGAAACAAATAATAGAACTGTTTGGCCATAATGACCCTCGTTATGTTTGGAGGAAAAAGGGGGACGCTTGCAAGCCTAAGAACACCATCCCATCCGTGAAACACGGGGGTGGCAGCATCATGTTGTGGGGGTGCTTTGCTGCAGGAGGGACTGGTGCACGTCACAAAATAGATGGCATCATGAGGAAAGGAAAATGATGTGCATATATTGACATTAACATGTTTGACCCAAGTTAAACAATTTAAAGGCAATGCTACCAAATACTCATTGAGTGTATGTAAACTTCTGACCCACTGGGAATGTGATGAAAGAAATAGAAGCTGAAATAAATCATTCTCTTTACTATTATTCTGACATTTCGCATTCTTAAAATGAAGTGGTGATCCTAACTGACCAACGACAGGAAATGTTTACTTGGATTAAATGTCAGGAATTGTGAAAAGCTGAGTTTAATGTATTTGGCTCAGGTGTATGTAAACTTCCGACTTCAACTGTATCTTCAATGGTTCCTCTAACTACAGACTATTGCTATGGTTGCGACAGTTTGGAAAACAAATGTAGGAACTATAGTGCCACGGTTTGGTTCAATTTAAGAAGTTTTTTTAATATATTGCACAGCCAAAATATTTGAGAAGGAAGATAACCTGTAAGCAAAACATACAGTGCTTCAGAACTGTGGGTCTCATTATTTCTAAGCAGACTCAATGGTAATGCTGTGAATTGCCAAAATATGTATTTTTAGTGTATACATTTTGAAAAGAAAATTACAGTCTACTAGACAGACGTTAGCGATCAACCGGTCGTCCTGGTCACCAATTGTCACGTTCTGACCATAGTTCTATTATTTTATTTTTTGTTTTAGTATGGTCAGGGCGTGAGTTGGGGTGGACAGTCTATGTTAGTTACTCTATGTTGGTTTTTGAGTTTGGCCTAGTATGGTTCTCAATCAGAGGCAGCTGTCAATTGCTGTCAACGCTGCGCTTTGGTCCGAATCTTACTCCTCCTCAGACGAAGAGGAGGAAATCCGTAACACCAATGCTCTATAGTCTCCACAGTCGCCATAGTCTCTACAGTATCCATGGTCCCTCAGCATCTATAGTCCCTCAGCATCCATAGTATCAATACCCTACATTACTCATCTCATATGTATATACTGTACTCGATACCATCTACTGCATCTTGCCATCTTGCCTATGCCGTCTGTACCATCACTCATTCATATATCTTTATGTACATGTTATTTATCCCTTTACACTTGTGTGTATAAGGTAGTAGTTTTGGAATTGTTAGGTTAGATTACTCGTTGATTATTACTGCATTGTCGGAACTAGAAGCACAAGCATTTCGCTACACTCGCATTAACATCTGCTAACCATGTGTATGTGACAAATACATTTGATTTGATTTGATTTCAATAGTTTATATAGTCATAAATGCTATGGTCTCTATAGGCTCTATAGTCTTGTCTCTTTCCATACATGTAAATAACATCCTGTATTCAAAAGCACCTTGTGTTATTTTGTATGCTAGTGGTACCCTCCTTCTACATCTTTATGTTTAGTTTAATTGGTTTTATATATATATGAATATATATATATATTAAACAAATTCATTTCAATTGACACTGAAATCAGTTGCCGTCCCTCAATAGTTCGCAGATAATGTGTCTCCTCCTGGGCAGCTCACAAGGGTTTGGGTCTGTTTTGGGCGGGTCTCATTGTCTTTTGGTCAGATGGGAATATCCCTCAAGCTTCATAAAATGCACCACCGGTTTTCCTTGCAGACCCCCACTGGAAAGCTCCGCAGGCAAAATCAATAATCTTATTCTTGACGACAAATTGTTGGGGAAATTCTCACACAGGGACACTCATAGTCAATCTTAAATGAATCATCTTTTATTTGTCAGAGCGCTGGAGAGGTTCCACCCAAATCAATGCACCATAGTATGCATGTCAATTAGGAGCTCTGCTTGGGCAGTCCCAGCAGTTATCTTCTATATGGCTTTACACAGACACTTTATATTTGCATGATTTAGCATAATTCATTAATCATTATCATTTTGTTTAATACATGTGACCAACCACTACTGGTTCATAACATGTGACAGACCAATAGCTCCCGAGGCTTCTTCTCTCTAAGTTGAGACCTTGAAACAAAGCTATTTTTCATTCTCAAAACAAGGTCTGGGTGTACTGCCAAATTATAGCTACTGATAGTGAGGATTTGTGCAGTTCAGTTCAGTCAGCCACTTGCATGGACACAGAAATTGGTTTATAGAACAGCACATGAATAGAACACAGAACTGTGTTATAAAAAAGCACAAACATTAAAATTCCCATTACAGTGGATTTACAATCGAGATACAAAAGATCTCCGATTGTAAAATCTTTAGTCAGATATGGCTACCGATAGTTGTTTAGCTAGCTTGCTATCTAAGTTAGCAAACAGAAAAATAATTTGATTTCCCCCACTGTAACACATATGTTAGCCAGCAATACACAATATTGGTTTCAGTAAATAAAGTAAAGGAACGTAGGTGGCTTTCAGGAAAAAATAACTTTCTTAGCTAGGCACCATATTTGTCATCAGCGTTTGGTCAGTTCTTTCCATTTTGCTCAAAGGATTGTTGTTTGTGTCTGCCTCCTTTTCAAAAAAGTCTGCCTTGGGTGTGGGACAGGGGCCAGAGCACCAAAGCACCGCCCACACAAGTTGTAGTCTTTCAGAAACTGGAAAAAAATGTGTATGCTTGTATATTTAGCAATGAATCCGCCAATAGGAAAATTTCTGAAATATGTCCAATGGCTCTATCGAACAAGGACATCCATACACCCACAAAAACGTATTGTGAGATCTGTATAACATAGAGCCTTCGCAAAATGCCACAAAGCAGAACTACAGGTATTTTAAGACCCCCCCCCCCAGAATAAACAACCCTTATGCCATGTTTCAAAGTGGTCCACAATATCTAACAATGCACAGGTTACTCCTGACATAGTTTGATAAGGCAGTGTTAGCAAGAGTCCTTACTTACACTTACTAGCACTTAATTACTTATTTAAATCCCTCTTCTTGCTATTTATGAAACCCATTTGTAAAATGGCAGATGACAGATCTATGAGTTGATAGCCCTGTGTCTCAGTAGTATCTCCCCATGTTAATTTAAGCATTGCTATGTCTTAGTGACATTTGAGCATCTTCTAGACTAGGGCTATTCAAATCTTACCCTACGAGGTCCGGAGCCTGTTGGTTTTCCATCTACCTGATAATTAATTGGACCCATCTGGAGTCCCAGGTCTAAATCAGTCCATGATTCGAGGAAAAAAGCAGTGGAACTGCCTTCGAGTCCACAACGTGTACATTTCAGTTTGATGTTTTACAGACTCAGACTCACTGATAAAAAATACATCTCTTTAATGTTAAGTACAGAGAAATCAAGCCCTTAGGGGGAACAGGGGCATGTGCCCCCCCCCAGATTTGCTTAGTAAAAAAAATGGATAGGTTCCCAATCTCCCAAACTCACACCGAGCTACCAAGAAGCAATTTCAGGCTATCAATCAAGTTAGTGTAGTTAGCTTGTCTCACTACAGTATGTTTTCCTCCATTCATGACTGAATGGATTCATGAACTCTTTTAGAGGTTTCAAGGAAGTTGTAACAATTTACTTAACATTTTATTTGACAAATGAGCCCTGTGATTACAAAGATACACACATCAAATACAATTGCGAAACACAAAATAAGGAATACACAAACACAATCATAAAAAACAAACACATTCTTCAGTAAATACATTAGGTCCTCAATCAGCAGTCTGAATTGCCCTAGAGCATGGGGTAGGCAACCATGGTCTTGTGGTGTAGACACATTTTTTATTTAACCAACCTGGAAGACCAGGTGTGTTGAATTAGCTCAATTGGTCAATTGTGGTGCCTAGTTAGTAGAAAAGCAAGCAGTACCTGCGGCACTCCAGGTACAGGGTTGTCTACCCTTGCCCTAAAGGCACTAAAATAACATATTTTTAAGAATTGTTGAGACTATTCAACAATTAGGGTACAAAAAGCAGATTTATTCTGTACACAAAGGAAGGTTCTTTGCACTCTGGGAAGAGGACACCGTGGCATTGTCAACCATGATCGAGAGGTCTTGGAGTGGGCAGGCCTTCCCAGGGAGGAATAATGAATTACAACCGCTTTTTGGTTGACAGGTATGCAGTGACGTGTATTCCTGGATGCCAAGGGAAGTCTGGCTTTCCCATAAAATTGACCAAGAAAAAAAAAACGTATAAAATGTCTCTGTGTTTTACAGTTTTCCTTCATTTCGCAAGAACTGAATATATCTCACTACAAAAAGCATCTGAGTGAGCGAAACAGAGCCCCTCTGTCTCAGTATGTGCAGCCCATGTATCTGCTGCTGTCTGGACTAAAAGTTCTGACATACACATCCTTCAATATCAAGTATAAAATTATTGCCAATCAGCATTGAGCTAAACTGAATGAGCTCAACTGTAAATGGTCTTGGCACACCAAACAAAAGTGTAAATGGAAGCCAATTTGGATTTGGCTTCACACCAATCACTTCATATCAAAAGCAAAACATAATTGACAGAAAAAACTTGAATTGTTGCATCTCGCTGTGTTGTGGTATTACATAATTATCCTTACTGGCCAATGATTATAACGCCGATTCTGATCCAACCATAAATTCATTCATTGTGCCCCTGAACTGAGAGGATGAAAGTTCAATATATAGCTAGATGTAGTGGGCTAATGTTAACTAACTGGCACACCGGTGCCCATGAAGGAAGTTAGAATAGGGAGCAAGCATTTTAGCCAGGTAGCCTAGACAACAAAAACTAAAAGTGTGTACTTACTGTATGACAGAGTCCTAGACCTTTTCGGCAACATGAAAGAGAGGAGGATGGCATTGGCATTCCTTTACAAGTAGGGTGAGCCAACAAGTTTTTTCTACTTGTGCACACACACACAAGCACACACACACACACACACACACACACACACACACACACACACACACACACACACACACACACACACACACACACACACACACACACACACACACACACACACACACACACACACACATATAGAAATCAGTACCATGGACAGCCACATCATATTTATCTTATGTTGGACTCTATTATTTTTGGTATCTTTAAGTTGTCATTGTATTAGCCTAAGCATGGGTGATTTGATCATGTTGAAATGTTGAAGTTGAAATGGTGCTGGAACAGTAGAGGCAGCTCCTGTTTTCTTTGTGACTCTCCATGGTTTTAAATAAATAGTTGTTTCGTAGTCCGAAAATGTTGGAAGCATCAACTGGCTGAACCTTGCTGTAGGTCACGTAACTGTTTGTTACATGCAATATGCTTTTGTGGACAGAGGTTTCTCTCCGGTTTTGTGATTAAAAAGAACTTGTGGTTGAATTTATCTACCACTATGTAGCTATTGCCTTCTTATTGTTTCATCCTTAGGCCTATATACCAAGGTGGCATTTGAACTAACCGGTCATAGAGCAAACAAAACAATTATCACAACATGTAGGTTGTGATAAGGCTTTCCCCCCTGCCTTGGCTTCGTCAGTGATTTTACCACTACTGTAGGTATGCGCAGTTAGTCCTAAATGTAGACATTTGTTCCTGGCAATGTGAGCTTTCAGGAATGTGAGCTTTCAGGAATCTATACAATAGATGTGCTAGAAGTGCTAGAAAACTGTATGTCCCAGCCGCTAATAGTGGATATCCACTGTTACTCGTGTTATCAAGGTTCTATGAGCTAAGGCACATTCTGCTGACTGAGAGTGAAAACAAGGCCTACCTTCAAACTCAGTGCCTCTTTGATTGACATCATGGGAAAAACAAAAGAAATCAGCCAAGACCTCAGAAAAAAAATTGTAGACCTCCACAAGTCTTGTTCATCCTTGGGACACCATGGGACCACGCAGCTGTCATACCGCTCAGGAAGGACATGTGTTCTGTCTCCTAGACATGAACATGCTTTGTTGCGAAAAGTGCAAATCAACCTTGTGAAGATGCTGGAGGAAACCGGAACAAAAGTATCTATATCCACAGTAAAACAAGTCCTATATCGACATATCCTGAAAGGCTGCTCCAAAACCGCCATAAAAAATCCAGACTACGGTTTGCAACCGCACATGAGGACAAACATCATACTTTTTGGAGAAATGCCCTCTGGTCTGATGAAACAAAAATAGAACTGTTTGGCCATCATGACCATCGTTATGTTTGGAGGAAAAAGGGGGAGGCTTGCAAGCTGAAGAACACCATCCCAACTGTGAAGCACTGCGGTGGCAGCATCATGTTGTGGGGGTGCTTGCTGCAGGAGGGACTAGTGCACTTCACAAAATAGATGGCATCACGAGGAAGGAAAATTATGTCAGTTACACCAGCTCTGTCAGGAAGAATGGGCCAAAATTCACCCAACTTATTGTGGGAAATTTGTGGAAGGCTACCCAAAATGTTTGACCCAAGTGAAACAATTTAAAGGCAATGCTACCAAATACTAATTGAGTGTATGTAAACTTCTGACCCACTGGGAATGTGATGAAAGAAATAAAAGCTGAAATAAATTATTCTCTCTATTCTGACATTTCACATTCTTAAAATAAAGTGGTGATCTAACTGACCTTGACAGGGAACTTTTACTCTGATTAAATGTTAGGAATTGGGAAAAACTGAGTTTAATGTATTTGGCTACGGTGTATGTAAACTTCTGACTTCAACTGTGTATAATAGGCAGTGTCTGAGGAAAATCTATAAAATTGTCAGAGCCTCCAGTCACCTAAGACATAGACTGTTTTCTCTGCTACCGCAGGGCAAGCGGTACCGGAGCGCTAAGTCTAGGACCAAAAGGCTCCTTAACAGCTTCTACCCCCAAGCCTGCTGCTACTCACTGTTTATTGTCTATGCATAGTCATTTCACCCCTACCGACATATACAAATTACCTCGACTAACCTGTACCCCCACACACTGACTCTGTACCAGTACCTTCTGTATATAGCCTCGTTATTTTTTATTTTTTGTGTTACTTTGTATTATTTTTTACTTTAGTTTTTTTGGTAAATATTTTCTTAACTCTTCTTGAAGTGCACTGTTGGTTAAGGGCTTGTAAGAAAGCATTTCACAGTAAGGCCTTGTTGTATTCAGCGTATGTGACAAATAAAGTTTGATTTGATTTGTCTTCTTGGTAAGCAACTCCAGTGTAGTTTTGGCCTTGTGTTTTAGGTTATTGTCCTGCTGAAAGGTAAATTAACCTCCTATTGTCTGATGGAAAGCAGACTGAACCCGGCTTTCCTCTAGGATTTTGCTTAACTTCATTCTGTTTCTTTTTTAACCCGAAAAACTCCCCAGGCCTTAACGATTACAAGTATACCCATAACATGATGCAGCCACCACTGTGCTTGAAAATATGGAGAGTGTTTTGGAATATTTGCATTCTGTACAGGCTGTGTCTGTCTTTTCACTTTGTCAATAAGGTTAGTATTGTGGAGTAACTATAATGTTGTTGATCCAACCTGAGTTTTCTCCTGTGACAGCCATTAAACTCTAACTGTTTTGAAGTCATCATTGCCCTCCCTGAGCAGTTTCCTTCCACTCAGCCAACTGTGCTAGGAATGATTCCTGTATCTTTGTAGGGACAGGGTGTATTGATACACCATCTAAAGTATAATTAATAACTTCACTATGCTCAAAGGGATATTCAATGTCGGCTTTTTTAATTTATACCATCTACAAATATGTGCCCTTCTTGCAATGCATTGCAAAACCTTTTTGTGGTTGTTCTTTGTGGCTGAATCTGTGTGTGAAATTCACTGCTCTATGTGTGGGGTACAGAGAGGAGGTAGTTATAGACTCACCACAAGCGTACTGGACACCCCCGCAGCCCCTGTAAAGTGGAGGGGGCCCATTTGTTTTGCGGGCCCGTGCGCCTGTCATCGATGTCTATTTTTCTTATTCAATACATCATTTTGACAGTAACTCTCTAAAAAGTAATTAATCAACCTTTTTTATTTCCATATGTACTAGGACGCTAAGTGTTTGTGTCTTGGGCTTCAGGAATGTGACTGAAAAGAGAAAAAGAACAAATAAACTGATTGAAAGTATGAGGGGATATCAGTGAACAAATGCTGTGGTCAAGGCTACGACGGCGCAAGTGCAATGAGTGGAGCTTACTCAGGTGTTCAAAAGTGCATATCATACCAAGAGCCTAATGCTTCTCAGGTAGTTCTTTATCAGTTTTAGTTTAGAAAACGATCTCTTCGCAGAAGCAACAGTTACAGGGATGGTACAAACAGCTTGGTAGCCATAGCAACGTCAGGGAAACTGGTCAGAAGGGAGTTGTGATTCAAATACAGCAGTTCTGTAACATCTTTAGCCTCTCGTTGCAAGCTCATTCTCTTTAACTGCAGGCCTCAACACGTAACGGAAAGAGACTAACTGTATAGGAAGCTCTGGGAGCAGGTCATCTGGATACTGGACAGGCAATACATTTGCAGATACAAACAGATTATCATCTTTAGCAGAAAATAGTTATTGAGGACGTAAACAAAAAAAAAGCTGTTAGTGATTTCTTTCATACTGGTGAACTGGCGTTTGAGTTCTATGGTTGCAATATCAACAGTCCCTTATCTTGGGTACAGTGCCTTACGAAAGTATTCGGCCCCCTTGAACTTTGCGACCTTTTGCCACATTTCAGGCTTCAAACATAAAGATATAAAACTGTATTTTTTTGTGAAGAATCAACAAGTGGGACACAATCATGAAGTGGAACGACATTTATTGGACATTTCAAACTTTTTTAACAAATCAAAAACTGAAAAATTGGGCGTGCAAAATGATTCAGCCCCCTTAAGTTAATACTTTGTAGCGCCACCTTTTGCTGCGATTACAGCTGTAAGTCGCTTGGGGTATGTCTCTATCAGTTTTGCACATCGAGAGACTGAATTTTTTTCCCATTCCTCCTTGCAAAACAGCTCGAGCTCAGTGAGGTTGGATGGAGAGCATTTGTGAACAGCAGTTTTCAGTTCTTTCCACAGATTCTCGATTGGATTCAGGTCTGGACTTTGACTTGGCCATTCTAACACCTGGATATGTTTATTTTTGAACCATTCCATTGTAGATTTTGCTTTATGTTTTGGATCATTGTCTTGTTGGAAGACAAATCTCCGTCCCAGTCTCAGGTCTTTTGCAGACTCCATCAGGGTTTCTTCCAGAATGGTCCTGTATTTGGCTCCATCCATCTTCCCATCAATTTTAACCATCTTCCCTGTCCCTGCTGAAGAAAAGCAGGCCCAAACCATGATGCTGCCACCACCATGTTTGACAGTGGGGATGGTGTGTTCAGCTGTGTTGCTTTTACGCCAAACATAACGTTTTGCATTGTTGCCAAAAAGTTCAATTTTGGTTTCATCTGACCAGAGCACCTTCTTCCACATGTTTGGTGTGTCTCCCAGGTGGCTTGTGGCAAACTTTAAACAACACTCTTTATGGATATCTTTAAGAAATGGTTTTCTTCTTGCCACTCTTCCATAAAGGCCAGATTTGTGCAATATACGACTGATTGTTGTCCTATGGACAGAGTCTCCCACCTCAGCTGTAGATCTCTGCAGTTCATCCAGAGTGATCATGGGCCTCTTGGCTGCATCTCTGATCAATCTTCTCCTTGTATGAGCTGAAAGTTTAGAGGGACGGCCAGGTCTTGGTAGATTTGCAGTGGTCTGATACTCCTTCCATTTCAATATTATCGCTTGCACAGTGCTCCTTGGGATGTTTAAAGCTTGGGAAATCTTTTTGTATCCAAATCCGGCTTTAAACTTCTTCACAACAGTATCTCGGACCTGCCTGGTGTGTTCCTTGTTCTTCATGATGCTCTCTGCGCTTTTAACGGACCTCTGAGTCTATCACAGTGCAGGTGCATTTATACGGAGACTTGATTACACACAGGTGGATTGTATTTATCATCATTAGTCATTTAGGTCAACATTGGATCATTCAGAGATCCTCACTGAACTTCTGGAGAGAGTTTGCTGCACTGAAAGTAAAGGGGCTGAATAATTTTGCACGCCCAATTTTTCAGTTTTTGATTTGTTAAAAAAGTTTGAAATATCCAATAAATGTCGTTCCACTTCATGATTGTGTCCCACTTGTTGTTGATTCTTCACAAAAAAATACAGTTTTATATCTTTATGTTTGAAGCCTGAAATGTGGCAAAAGGTCGCAAAGTTCAAGGGGGCCGAATACTTTCGCAAGGCACTGTATATACTGTCATGCATCTTTCAAGAGTAAGGAAAAATGTTGTCTACCACAATGGACATATAATGCACAATGTCTCAGGAAACACTATCGGTTGGCAATACTCAGTATAGAAAACAGTCGGGCCCGCAACCTGGACCTTGTGAAAACATTTGCACACAAAAAAAGAGGACTTCAGGACACCAGGGGAGTCTCAATTTGGATTTGATTTAATTTAATTTACCTTGAATATTGCAACCCATTTGTGTAGGTTATTAGCCAGACAGAACCCACTGAGTTCAACAACCAAAACCATCTCTGCAGCACTCCACCAATCAGGCCTTTATGGTAGAGTGGCCAGACGGAAGCCACTCCTCAGTAAAAAGCACATGACAGCCCACTTGGAGATTGCCAAAAGGCACCTAAAGGACTCAGACCATGAGAAACAAGACTCTCTGGTCTGGTGAAACCAAGATTGAACTCTTTAGCCAGAATTCCAAGTGCCATGTCGGGAGGAAACCTGGAAACATCCTTATGGTGAAGCATGGTGGTGGCAGCATCATGCTGTGAGGATGTTTTTCAGTGGCAAGGACTGGAAAAGATGAATGGAGCAAAGTACAAAGAGATCCTTGATGAAAACCTCAGACTGGGGTGAAGGTTCACCTTCCAACAGGACAACAACTCTAAGCACACAGCCAAGACAACGCAGGAGTGACTTTGGGACAAGTCTCTGCATGTCCTTGAGTGGCCCAGCCAGAGCCTGAACTTTAACCCGATCGAATATCTCTGGAGAGAACAGAAAAAGGCAGAATAGCTACGCTCCCAATCCAACATGACGTAACTTAAGAGGATCTGCAGAGAAGAATGGGAGAAACTCCCCAAATACAGGTGTGCCAAGCTTCTAGCGCCATACCCAAGAATACTCGAGGCTGTAATCAATGCCAAAGTTGCTTCAACAAAGTGCTGAGTAAAGGGTCTGAAAATGTATGTAAATGTGATATTTAAGTTTTACATTTGCAAAAACAATTTAATCAATTTTAAAATAAGGCTGTAACGTTACAAAATGTGGAAAACTTCAAGGGGTCTGAATACTTTCCGAATGCACTGTGTATATACACACAATTTTAACTTTGAGTCATTAAGGAAAGTTGAGCATAATAATATTAGTATGTGTCAATATATAAATGTAAGCAGGTTTCCATCCAACCTTTATATGTGAGTAAAGTATACTGAACAAAATTATAAACGCATGTAAAGTGTTGGTCCCATGTTTCATGAGCTGAAATAATACATCCTAGAATTGTTCCATACGCACAAAAAGCTTATTTCTCTCAGATTTTGTTCATCAGCATTTCTCCTTTGCCAAGATAATCCATTCACCTGACAGGTGTGGCATATCAAAAAGCTGATTAAACAGCATTATCATTGCACAGTTTCGTCTTGTGCTGGGGACATTAAAACAGCACTCTAAAATGCACAGTTTTGTCACACAACACAATGCCACAGACGTCTCAAGTTTTGAGGGAGCATGCAATTGGCATGCTGGCTGCAGGAATGTCCACCAGAGCTGTTGCCAGAGAATTTAATGTTAATTTCTCTAACATAAGCCGCTTCCAACATCGTTTTAGAGAATTTGGCAGTACATTCAACTGGCCTCACAACCGCAGACCACGTGTAACCACACCAGGCCAGTACCTCTAAATCCGGCTTCTTCACCTACGGGATTGTCTGAGACCAGTCACCCGGACAGCTGATGAAACTGTGGATTTGCACAACCGAAGAATTTCTGCACAAACTGTCAGAAACCGTCTCAGGGAAGCTCATCTGTGTGCTCGTCATCCTGACCAGGGTCTTCACCTGACTGCATTTCGGCGTCGTAACATACTTAAGGGGGCAAATGCTCACTTTCGATGGCCACTGGCAGGCTGGAGAAATGTGCTCTTCATTGTTTAATTCCGGTGTCAACTGTACCGGGGCAGATGGCGTTGGATGGGCAAGCGGTTTGCTGACGTCAACATTGTGAACAGAGTACCCCACGGTCGCGGTGGGGTTATGATATGGACAGGCATAAGCTACGGACAACAAACACAATTGCATTTTGTCAATGGCAATTTGAATGCACAGAGATACCATGACGAGATCCTGAGGCCCATTGTCGTGCCATTCATTTGCCGCCATCACCTCATGTTTCAGTATGAAAATGCACAGCCCCATGTCACAAGGATCTGTACACAATTCCTGGAAGCTGAAAATGTCCCAGTTCTTCAATGGCCTACATACCCACCAGACATGTCACTCATTGAGCTTGTTTGGGATGATCTGGATTGATGTGTACAACAGTGTTCTCCAGTTCCCGCCAATATCCAGCAACTTCGCACAGCCACTGAAGAGGATTGGGACAACATTCCACAGGCCTCAATCACCAACCTTATCAAAAACCGAGCTACTTACAAGTAAATGCTGCATCATAGAGCAGCTGGTGAATTTGGCGATTGGCAATGGCCTTATTTTGGAATGACAGTCGTTTTAGCGAAGGTATGATGCTTTGTGCAAAAAGCTAATCTTCATCAACTGCAGTAAGTGCAGGTGGTGCTGGTGGTGGAACGGACAGGTTATGGAAAGGGATCTAGCGGGTTGGGGTTTCCGGGTATGGGGTCTAGTGGGTTGAGTAGCTTGAGAGGTGATTGGGGTCTGATGTCTGGTAGCTTGAGTGGTGCTCAGGGTCAGCATAGGGGTTTACTCTGAGGACATAGGCTCTTCCCGGAAAGCGACCTCAAGTGTTCACCTGTACTGTTCTAGCTGGGTGTTCTCTTCCTCTCCATGTTCCTATCCTGTCCTCTCCCTGCACCTGGCTGTTTCTGTCTGTGATTTTTTTCAAAGGAATGACATGATTGGGGCAAAACGCCAGAGACGGTGGCTGGCTGCTGTCCCACTCCTCTTTCTTTCATTCCCCTGCCCTTTTCTCCTTTATGTACTGTATCTGTCTCTCAGGTTTCAATTTTCTTTCTTACAGTCATCTTCTAAAGTGACCCAAAAAAAGTTTGTACCTTTTGCATGATCTCTTCTTCTTCTCATACAAAAAAAAAAAAAAACATCCCCACACCTTCAGTCATAATCCAATCCAAATCACACCCCTAGACAGGCTCAGGGGTCTGGGAGGGGATCCTTTAGTCAGTATTCCCTGCAATATTTCAGCTGTTAATTCCTGAATACCCCAAAACCTTGCAGCTGCAGATACAATTATGTCCAGCTTCTTGGACTTTTGCTCGTTCGAACAGTACAATTAATCACTTGCGCAATAAACTCCACAACATCCACCTTCACTATCAATGTATCTGTATCCTTTAACTGATTAATGACATTCTGAATCTCATTTGGCTTCTGGGCATCCACTGCAATATCTTCCTCAGCTCCAATCCCTCATTCAACAATTCCCTGCGCCTCCGTGTAGGTGACCTGCTGTATAGCCCAGATTTGTGCTACTTCAAACTCCTCCACCCTAGCAGGACACTCCGGGAATTCGGCAAAATGATTTCCACCCCAATTGCAACACTGCAGATCATCACGTCCTTCACCAACGTATTGTTCCGTTGGCATAGACTTGATACATGACTATACCTTTCGCAATTCGACACTGAAAATGCTTTGTCACAAACGCTCTCATGTAAAGTGGTCAGATGAAGCAGATGCTAAGCTACAGGACTGTTTTGCTAGCACAGACTGGAATAATCCGGGATTCTTCCGATGCCATTGAGGAGTACACCACATTAGCAACTGGGTTCATCAATAAGTGCATCGATGACGTCGTCCCCACAGTGACTGTACATACATACCCCAACCAGAAGCAATGGATTACAGGCAACATCTGCACTGAGCTAAAGGGTAGAGCTGCCGCTTTCAAGGAGCGGGACTCTAACTCGGAAGCTTATAAGAAATCCCTCTGACGAACCATCAAACAGGCAAAGCGTCAATACAGGACTATGATTGAATCGTACTACACCGGCTCTGATGCTCGTTGGATGTGGCATGGCTTGCAAATCATTACAGGCTACAAAGGGAAGCACAGCAGAGAGCTGCCCAGGGAAACAAGCCTACTAGATGAGCTGAACTACTTCTATGCTGGCTTCGAAGCAAATAACACTGAAACATGCATGAGAGCGCCAGCTGTTCCGGAAGACTGCGTGATCATGCTCTCCGCAGCCGATATGAGTAAGACCTTTAAACAGGTCAACGTTTACAAGGCCGGAGGGCCAGACGGATTACCAGGATGTGTACTGCAAGCATGTGCTGACCAACTGGCAAGTGTCTTCACTGACATTTTTAACCTCTCCCTGTCCGAGTCTGTAATGGCAACACGTTTTAAGCAGATCACCATAGTGCCTGTGCCTAAGAACACTAAGGTAACCTGCCTAAATGACTACCGACCCGTAGCACTCACATCTGTAGCCATGAAGTGCTTTGAAAGACTGATCATAGCTCACATCAACACTGTTATCACAGAAACTCTAGACCCATTCCAATTTGCATACCGCCCCAACAGATCCACAGATGATGTAATCTCTATTGCACTCCACACTGCCCTTTCCCACCTGGACAAAAGGAACACCTATGTGAGAATGTTATTCATTGACTACAGCTCAGCGTTCAACACCACATGCCACATGCTAAGTATTGATAGGCTTTCACTTCTTTGACCCTCTTTCCTACTGATCAATCTTTTGGCCTCAATCCTTCTTCCCCCCTTCACATTTTCTTTAATATCATCCATGGACATAGGTATAGGGACCCCAGTGATGACTCCCTCAATCTATCATAAGCACTAGAGACATGGCTTTTAATCTTCCTGTAAAGTGGTGCGTAACTGGTGGCAGGGAAGTCAGGCGCAGGAAAGCAGAACTAGGTAGTAGCCGGAGCAGTTTAATCCAAAAACCAACGGCATAAAAATACAACAGAATATGGGTACAAAAAAACAGACGCGCACCAGTGCACAAGCACATACAACAAACAATTCCACACAAAGACGTGGGGGGAACAGAGGGTTAAATACACAACAAATAATGAGGGAAATGGAAACCAGGTGTGTAGAAAAACAAGACAAAACAAATGGAAATGAAAAGTGGATCTACGATGGCTAGAAGACCGGTGACACCGATCGCCGAACGCCACCCGAACAAGGAGAGGAAACAACTTCGGTGGAAGTCGTGACACTTCCTCCCATTAAGCTTTTCCATTTTCAGAATATTTTCTTGCTGAGCCTGGCTACCACAAAATATTAACAACCTACCATTTCCAATGAACCAAAATAATTTGACTCAACCTATCTCTTTCTCTACAGCCTTAGTTAGTTGGATAGGGTGTAAATGAGGCCCTGTTATCTCATCAAACACCATCACCACTTTCCACTCCAACACATTATTACTCTTGCTTCCTACCTTGGCTCTCTTTCTGCTTTCTGCTTTCTTCACTAGAAGCTCCACTGCTTTCTGTATCATGATCTCTCTTGTTCCTATGTCTTTCCACTACCGACCATTCCAGTCCTTGACCCTCATCCTCCCTCTCCATACCATCAGAACTGACACCCATATTGTTCACATTCCAGCACAGCTGTTGCTTCACCAAATTTTTCATCCATTGACTCCATTTCATCCCCACTACTCACCGCCATTTCCGGCTCCCCCTTCTACCTTTGACGTTGACCGTCTCCATACTCCTCCCTACTAACTCAACAAGCCAAGTTGGTCGGGTCTCTCCCCCTTCCACCATCTCCCTCGAAGGAGTGTTTTCCCTTCCCCGCTGAGTGCTTATGGTTAATGTGAAAGAGGCTTCAGGGATTTTACAGCAGAGTTATAACAAGGAATCCTTTCGATGAATGCTCTGTCCTCACAGGCCCCTGAGTCTGTCTATGGATGTGATTTGAACTGTGACTGAAGGAGTGGGATGGTTTTGGATTGATATATATACATATATATATATATATATATATATATATATATATATATATATATATATATATATATTTTATGATTGAATACTTCAAAATGGAGATTGCCTCAATGACACTGCCCATGCTGCTATAATGGCATAGATATTAATGCCGTGTTCAAAACAACGGTGAACTCTGAGAAAGAGGTCAAATCATGATGTCAGTGATCTTCAGGTCAGAGCTCTAGAAAGAGGCCAGAGTTTCCGATTTGGAACTCTGAGCTGAATGACTGTCAAATAAATTTTTCCCAGATAGAGATCGTTTTTACCGAGTTCCCAGTTGTTTTGAACGCACTGAAGTCTGAGATTTCTGAGTTCCGAGCTCCCAGTTGTTTTGAACTCTGCAAAATAAGAGTATAAGAGTGTATATATATATATATATATATATATATATATATATATATATATATATATATATATATACATCACTACATGTATATTTTCTCTGAAGAAAGGTAAAATAACATTAAAGTTAAAAAATAAAAATCACAATAATTAATTTCTAGAGTTAAAGTACCTCAAAATAAAATAGAGGCCAGGTGTTTCAGTTGTACAAAGCTATGACAGAGTTGTAAGAATGCAGTGTTTTTTGTTTTTGTTTTTGTTATTGACCAATTCAAGAGATTTGATAAAATATTGGATTTCAAGTAAAAATGTATTTCATTTTGGGACAACATTTTCGGCAAAATTGAGTCCTCTGTCTAGCTCTATGAGAACTGCGTCACTCCCCAAGCAGGAAGTGGGATATTGGGAGAGCCGGAAGAGAGCTCGCCAAAAGGAATATTCCATCACACCCCGAGGACTGTCAAGAGGTGCATTATTTTCACATCTCAAATATATTTTTGACAGCAGGGAATTTTCATAAAAGTAAGTCATTGAGGTAAAAATATAAATTTTTCTAACTACTTCGCGCTCGAGCGCTTTGCAGGATGAAATGCAGGATGAATTTTAAAAAAAAACAGTTCGAGCTTGACTAGTGCCTGTGGCTAAATCATTTTCGAAACAAGGCAGAACTAGCTAACTGGAACAGGAAATACTATTACTATTTTATGTTTAGTAGCTAGAATCTAGCTACGCTTGTTATTCATTTGTGTCATTTTCGAATAGAAATATCTCGTTCCCTGTACCGTCTTTTCTGATCCCACTTAAACCACTGCAAATTGAAATATGTCGCAAGGTTTGGTAAAGATCAACAATCAAGCAAATGCTAATAATGTAGGTACTTTACAAGCTATGTCCATGTTATTTGTTTGTTATCTCTCACATGTGCCTTTGACAAAGCAGCACATTTTAATGGCTGTTGCTGCTGCATTGTCCATGTACAGTGGCCCAGTCCAGCTACAGAACGCGGAAATACTAGTTAACTACATTGTGAGTGCACAGCTGCCTGATTATTTTTTTTTGTCCTTCTCTTTCTTCTAGCTAACCAATTGTCTTGCATTTGTATCATGGACGTAGATTTTCGAACTAAACGCCCAATCTACAGTCATGGCCAAAAGTTTTGAGAATGACACAAATATTAATTTCCACTCAGTTTGCTGCTTCAGTGTCTAGCTATGTTTTGTTAGATGTTACTATGGAATACTGAAGTATAATTACAAGCATTTCATACGTGTCAAAGGCTTTTATTGACAATTACATGAAGTTGATTTAATGAGTCAATATTTTCAGTGTTGACCCTTCATTTTCAAGACCTCTGCAATCCGCCCTGGCATGCTGTCAATTAACTTCTGGGCCACATCTTGACTGATGGCAGCCCATTCTTGCATAATCAATGCTTGGAGTTTGTCAGAATTTGTGCGGTTTTGTTTGTCCACCTGCCTCTTGAGGATTGACCACAAGTTCTCAATGAGATTAAGGTCTGGGGAGTTTCCAGACTGATGGTAGCGCTCACCTTGTCTTCTCCAGACAAGCTTTTTTCCGGATGCCCCAAACAATCGGAAAGGGGGGTTCATCAGAGAAAATGACTTTACCCCAGTCCTCAGTAGTCCAATCCCTGTACCTTTTGCAGAATATCAGTCTGTCCCTGATGCTTTTCCTGGAGAGAAGTGTCTTCTTTGCTGCCCTACTTGACACCAGGCCATCCTCCAAAAGTTTTCGCCTCACTGTGTGTGCAGATGCACTCACACCTGCCTGCTGCCATTCCTGAGCGAGCTCTGTGTTGGTGGTGCCCCGATCCCGCCGCTGAATCAACTTTAGGAGACGGTCCTGGCGCTTGCTGGACTTTCTTGGGCGCCCTGAAGCCTTCTTCACAACAATTGAACCGCTCTCCTTGAACTTCTTGATGATCACAGATGCCAGTCTTGTGCTGAGTTAGGTCTTAAAAGTGGCCCTTCTCGCTGAGACTTGGGTGCTGGATATTGGCCAAAGGCAACCCCCAAAAAAGCCCCATCCCAGCATTTGAAAAACTTCTTACTGGTTGATGATTATTATTAGTGTTTTCAATTGTCTGCTGATGTTTTAGGACCTGAAACCCATCTGAATGTCATATCAAATTCATAGGAAGATTAGAATATTGATCTACCAACACAATGTTAGAAACTAACAGCTCACAGGAAAGTTGGGCCGATCATTTCCGGCTGTCACATTATCGGACATAAGTAGCTAAGTGTGTGTATGTTTGAGCGTGTGAGCCAGTATAACCAGTGTATTCTCCCCAGATGTGGAAGGCAGCAGCAGGTCAGTCCGTCACCGTGGCAGTGGATGACGGAGGTGACGACTGGGAGACAGACCCAGACTTTGAGGTAAATCAACCGTGGTAATGAAGTCCGATTTCAGTCCAGAGCAGCGGATGTTTTTCACCTGTTTTTGCTATTTCATTTTATTAACACCTCACCATCTCCTCTCCTTACCCCGTGCCCACTAAATCTCTTTCTTTGACTATTCCTCTTCCTCTCCATATTCCTCTGCCTCCCCTCTTTCCCCATTATACCTTACTCTTTCCCTCCCTCTTTCCTCTCCGCTGACCCCTTGCTCCTTGTCGGAAAAGCTTTCGGAAAAGCTGACCACGACTCCATTTTGTTGATCCCTGCCTACAGACAGAAACTAAAACAAGAGGCTCCCACGCTGAGGTCTGTCCAACGCTGGTCCGACCAAGCTGACTCCACACTCCAAGACTGCTTCCATCACGTGGACTGGGAGATGTTTCGTATTGCGTCAGATAACAACATTGACGAATACGCTGATTCGGTGTGCGAGTTCATTAGAACGTGCGTTGAAGATGTCGTTCCCATAGCAACGATTAAAACATTCCCTAACCAGAAACCGTGGATTGATGGCAGCATTCGTGTGAAACTGAAAGCGCGAACCACTGCTTTTAATCAGGGCAAGGTGTCTGGTAACATGACCGAATACAAACAGTGCAGCTATTCCCTCCGCAAGGCTATCAAACAAGCTAAGCGCCAGTACAGAGACAAAGTAGAATCTCAATTCAACGGCTCAGACACAAGAGGCATGTGGCAGGGTCTACAGTCAATCACGGACTACAGGAAGAAACCCAGCCCAGTCACGGACCAGGATGTCTTGCTCCCAGGCAGACTAAATAACTTTTTTGCCCGCTTTGAGGACAATACAGTGCCACTGACACGGCCTGCAACGAAAACATGCGGTCTCTCCTTCACTGCAGCCGAGGTGAGTAAGACATTTAAACGTGTTAACCCTCGCAAGGCTGCAGGCCCAGATGGCATCCCCAGCCGCGCCCTCAGAGCATGCGCAGACCAGCTGGCCGGTGTGTTTACGGACATATTCAATCAATCCCTATACCAGTCTGCTGTTCCCACATGCTTCAAGAGGGCCACCATTGTTCCTGTTCCCAAGAAAGCTAAGGTAACTGAGCTAAATGACTACCGCCCCGTAGCACTCACATCCGTCATCATGAAGTGCTTTGAGAGACTAGTCAAGGACCATATCACCTCCACCCTACCTGACACCCTAGACCCACTCCAATTTGCTTACCGCCCAAATAGGTCCACAGACGATGCAATCTCAACCACACTGCACACTGCCCTAACCCATCTGGACAAGAGGAATACCTATGTGAGAATGCTGTTCATCGACTACAGCTCGGCATTCAACACCATAGTACCCTCCAAGCTCGTCATCAAGCTCGAGACCCTGGGTCTCGACCCCGCCCTGTGCAACTGGGTACTGGACTTCCTGACGGGCCGCCCCCAGGTGGTGAGGGTAGGCAACAACATCTCCTCCCCGCTGATCCTCAACACTGGGGCCCCACAAGGTTGCGTTCTGAGCCCTCTCCTGTACTCCCTGTTCACCCACGACTGCGTGGCCACGCACGCCTCCAACTCAATCATCAAGTTTGCGGACGACACAACAGTGGTAGGCTTGATTACCAACAACGATGAGACGGCCTACAGGGAGGAGGTGAGGGCCCTCGGAGTGTGGTGTCAGGAAAACAACCTCACACTCAACGTCAACAAAACTAAGGAGATGATTGTGGACTTCAGGAAACAGCAGAGGGAACACCCCCCTATCCACATCGATGGAACAGTAGTGGAGAGGGTAGCAAGTTTTAAGTTCCTCGGCATACACATCACAGACAAACTGAATTGGTCCACTCACACAGACAGCATTGTGAAGAAGGCGCAGCAGCGCCTCTTCAACCTCAGGAGGCTGAAGAAATTCGGCTTGTCACCAAAAGCACTCACAAACTTCTACAGATGCACAATCGAGAGCATCCTGGCGGGCTGTATCACCGCCTGGTATGGCAACTGCACCGCCCTCAACCGTAAGGCTCTCCAGAGGGTAGTGAGGTCTGCACAACGCATCACCGGGGGCAAACTACCTGCCCTCCAGGACACCTACACCACCCGATGTCACAGGAAGGCCATAAAGATCATCAAGGACATCAACCACCCGAGCCACTGCCTGTTCACCCCGCTATCATCCAGAAGGCGAGGTCAGTACAGGTGCATCAAAGCTGGGACCGAGAGACTGAAAAACAGCTTCTATCTCAAGGCCATCAGACTGTTAAACAGCCACCACTAACATTGAGTGGCTGCTGCCAACACACTGACACTGACTCAACTCCAGCCACTTTAATAATGGGAATTGATGGGAAATGATGTAAATATATCACTAGCCACTTTAAACAATGCTACCTTATATAAATGTTACTTACCCTACATTATTCATCTCATACGCATACGTATATACTGTACTCTATATCATCGACGGTATCCTTATGTAATACATGTATCACTAGCCACTTTATACTATACTATGCCACTTTGTTTACATACTCATCTCATTTGTACATACTGTACCCGATACCATCTACTGTATCTTGCCTATGCTGCTCTGTACCATCACTCATTCATATATCCTTATGTACATATTCTTTATCCCCTTACACTGTGTACAAGACAGTAGTTTTGGAATTGTTAGTTAGATTACTTGTTATTACTGCATTGTCGGAACTAGAAGCACAAGCATTTCGCTACACTCGCATTAACATCTGCTAACCATGTGTATGTGACAAATAAAATTTGATTTGATTTGTTTCCTTGCCAACAGAATGACGTTTCAGAGAAGGAACAGCGTTGGGGGGCCAAGACTGTGGAAGGCTCCGGTCACCAGGAACACATTAAGTGAGTACTACTGCTGCCTTCATCATTCTTATCATCAACAACAGTTTTCATAATCAGCGTCAGTACCATTTCAAACATGATCATTTCAACTGCATTGTAATCATGATCTTCACATTGTCTACCTGTCGATGATTATACGTCTTTGGTCATTTCATTATTCAGTTAACTTTAAAAAAAAGTTGTACATTTTTTTTTAGGATGGTCAGTGAACCACAGTGGAGCCCACAGTCATTCTTACCCCATTATTTCTCTCCTTCCTCCCCATCTTTTCCCTCCTACCCCCTCTCCAGTATCCACAAGCTGCGTGAGAACGTGTCGTCCGAGCACAGTGACCTTAGGCAGAAGGAGCAGGCCGCCATGCCCAAAGCCTCGGACGGCTATGGGGGCAAGTTTGGGGTGCAGCAGGACCGCATGGACAAGGTGAATGGTGACCATAGTAATAGAATTACTAGAATGGAAAATGCCCCTCAGACCACAGCAATTTGATTCAATTTTTATTTTGGAATGGAATTCATTTAACCTGATTGGCATAATATTGGCAATTGCATTTGTCTCCTACTGATATGTTAACTTTTACACACAAACACACACACAGAAATGTTGCCGTGCGTTGACTGTGATTTGTGGCAAAAGCAGCTGAGCTAATCATTGCTGTTTGAGTCTTGTTGTTATCCACAATGCTTTAGCCCTCTATCGCTCTCTCTCTCTGTTTATGTGCACTGCTTTACTGTTTGTGTGTGTGTGTAACGTGTGAACAGGGTGTGACTGTGAGCAGGCACGGGGCCATTTGACCCCCCCCCTCTCTCTCACTCTGCCTGCACACTGGTCAGTGTGTTGTGAATGTTATGACCCATCACTGTTTACCCCACTCTGTGTCTGTGTGTGACTCAGCTGTCAACACCTGATCAAACCACTGCATACCCAGCAGTCAGCCTCCCACTGTTTGCATTTATTCACCCCTCTCTCCCTGTCCATCTCTCTGTCTCTCTCTCAAGTCTGCTGTGGGCCATGAGTACCAGAGTAAGCTGTCCAAGCACTGCTCTCAGACAGACACATCCAAAGGCTTCGGGGGGAAGTTTGGAGTGCAGGACGACCGCGTTGACAAGGTACGCTCATCACAGGTCACATTGGGCTCTCATGGTCAGGTCACATGGTCAGGAAAAACTCCTTACCCTACTCATGAACACACAGCGATTTTAGGTCCGAATGCTAACTTAACAATAATAGAATTTGTGTTAGTGCCCATCTCTCAAGTTATGTCATTTAGATGAGAATTCTTGAATAGCATGAAAATATACTGGATGATGGTGCTGAGAAATGCTGCATTCTCCTTTGACTGGTTACCTTGTTAACTTCAACATGGAGATCTCCTCTCCCTTTTCAGTCCGCCGTTGGGTTTGACTATGCTGGGAAGACTGAGAAACACGCGTCGCAGAAAGGTGATTTTTACACGGTCTGTTAAAACGGACAAACAACACAAGTTGAACAGTTCAATGTTTTCTAAGATCAGCTCACGATCCTTAGTCCCCACAAGTCCTAACTGTAGGGTGTAAAAGGCCAAACTGACCTGAGCATTCTGAATACAACCTAGTTGTTTACACTTCACATAGTTCAGAACTGTGTGCTCTGTAAGCCATCTGGATGTAATAGTATCTGGCCCAGCCAGACCTTTATGGTATAAGGATGGGTGTGAGTGGCATCCGTGTGAGTGAGTATGCTCTTGGCTCTCAGTGCTCCCCACTCCAGCTGCACTCCTGTGATTCCATGCTGTGACCACTATTGTTCCTCACCACACTTTAGTTGATAGCGCTATGTGCTCAATTCCAAATGAACCCCTAGCTCCTACTGCCTAAGGCACTTGATCTAAAATGACTACATAAGTGTAAGCAAGATGACAACAGCTCCACCTTGCCCTCGGATAGGCTTTACCCATATGGCTCACACCTATTCTATTAAACACTCTGATTCTGAATTTTACACCAGACCTACTGTAGTGCCTAGATGGTATGGGCTAGGGGTTGATTTTGGATTGAGCATTCATCACTGCAGCCACCACTCCCTGCTTCTTTCTTGACCTTTGACCCCTCCCCCTGCTTTGATGTGCAGACTACTCCACAGGGTTTGGGGGTAAATATGGGGTGCAGGCAGACCGCGTGGACAAGACTGCAATGGGCTTTGAATACCAGGGCAAAACGGAGAAACACGACTCTCAGAAAGGTTTGTGTAGCGAGTAATACACACACCATTTGTGCATGGACACACCCACACATAACTTTCGCCGTTTTGTGCACGAATGTAAGTTCCAGAAAGGTTTGTGAAGCATAAAATGAGTGCACACACACACTGAGGGCAAAGCAGGGAAATACAGTCTGTCCTGGTGTCTTGCACACATATCCACACACACACTGTTTATAAAGGCAAAACCTGCCACAGAGGATGTATCATTGCCTTGCTGTACCCCCCTACCCACGCAAACACCCGCCCACGCTCTGTGTGTTTGTATGCAGGTCAAGGCCAGGCATGTTGATGACTGAGCTTCTTTTTTTTTTTACTCATTGGTTACATTATTTTACAGCAGTGGTCAGCAAAAATGACTATATTAAGTGTCAAATAAAGGAACAGGGTTGACCGGGAACAGGGTTGAAGCTTGTTATGTGCAACAGGGTTGACGTGACTATTGGATGTTTAGTGTTTCGTTAAAAAAAATGAATAGTTTCACCATATTAAAACGAGAGTTCTGTTCAAGTAATGGCGTTAAAATCTTAAAATGAGGGACAGGCGTACAGTACCAGTCAAAAGTTTGGACACACCTACTCATTCCAGGGTTTTTCTTATTTTTTACTATTTTCTACATTGTGGAATAATACATCAAAACTATTAAATAACACACATGGAATCATGTAGTAAGCAAATCCAAATATAATTTCAAATTTGAGATTATTAAAAGTAGCCACCGTTTGCCTTGACAGCTTTGCACACTCTTGGCATTCTTTCAACCAGCTTCATGAGGAATGCTTTTCCAACATTCTTGAAGGAGTTCTCACATGCTGAGCACTTGATGGCTGCTTTTCCTTCACTCTGCGGTCCAACTCATCCTAAACCATCTCAATTGGGTTGAGGTCGGGTGATTGTGGAGGCCAGGTCATCTGATGCAGCACTCCATCACTTTCCTTCTTGGTTAAATAGCCCTTACACAGCCTGGATGTGTGTTTTGGGTCATTGTCCTGTTGAAAAACAAATGATAGTCCCACTAAGCGCAAACCAGATGGGATGGTGTATCACTGCAGAATGCTTTGGTAGCAATGCTGGTTATGTGTGCCTTTTGAATTCTAAATAAATCAGACAGTGTCACCAGCAAAGCACCATCACACCACCTCCTCCATGCTTCACGGTGGGAATCACACATGTGGAGGTCATCCGTTCACCTACTCTCGAGTCTTACAAAGACACGGCGGTTGGAACCACAAATCTCAAATTTGGACTCCTCAGACCAAAGGACCAATTTCCACCGGTCTAATGTCCATTACTCGTGTTTCTTGGCCCAATCAAGTCTCTTCTTTTTGGTGTTCTTTAGTAGTGGTTTCTTTGCAGCAATTCGACCATGAAGACCTGGTTCAGGCAGTCTCCCCTGAACAGTTGATGTGTCTGTTACTTGAACTCTGAAGCATTTATTTGGGCTGCAATTTCTGAGGCTGGTAACTCTAATGAACTTATCCTCTGCAACAGAGCTAACTCTGGGTCTTCCTTTCCTGTGGTGGTCCTCATGAGAGCCAGTTTCATCATAGCGCTTGATGGTTTTTGCGACTGCGCTTGAGGAAACCTTCCAAGTTCTTTGAAGAATCTCAAATATGAAATGTTTTTTGATTTGTTTAACACTATTTTAGGTTAGTACATGATTCCATATGTGTTATTTCATAGATTTGATGTCTTCACTATTATTATACAATGTAGAAAATAAGGAAAAGCCCTGGAATGATTAGGTGTATCCAAACTTTTGACTGGTACTGTACATCAATGACTAATCACATGAAATAAATAATCTTCAGAAATGACTTTGTCAAAGCAACAAAATGACGAGGACTTTACAGTGATGGTGAAACTTTGGTACATTTTTATTTTATTTGAAGTGGGTTTAAATCTTCCTAGAAGTGACAGGGTTGACGGTGGGACATATCAAAAGGCTGAATTTGGCGCTTTAGCAAGCCTTTATTCGTATATAAAAATGTATTAATTGAAGCCTTTATTAATATTAAATATTATTTAAATATCCATGTGGTCTATTTTAAAGGGCACTTCATTTAATATAACATGCTTTTAAAATTCAATATTTGTGCACAATTTCTACTTAAACGGCACTTATTTTGTGGGAAAACCTGACAGGATGTGCAGGCTTTAGTTTCCGGCCCATTTCTGACACAACTAATTCGGCTTAAGGTTTTGATGATATGTTGTTTGGTGCTGGGCTGGAACAAATACCTGCACATCCTGTAGTTCTCCACAACCAGGGTTGAAGCCCACTGGTTTACAGTGTTGCAGTGTTCTTGCTAAATATTAGGCTGCCAAATTCATGGCATTGTTGTGCTTTAGCTTGATCAGCTGCTGTGCAGTTCCAGCTAAACATGGTTTTTGGACTGTATGTCAGTGACTAACACTTGCCTATGTATATAGGATATAGAATGTGTATCCAGATGATACCTTGACTGAACTCTGGATTGTCTGCCTTTGGGGCAAGCCCAACAAACAAAAAAATCCCCCCAAATGATTAACTATATCTGCTTTTTTTCCAAACATTTTCCTGGGTATCACCAGATTACACCAAAGGTTTTGGCGGGAAATTCGGAGTGGAGACGGACAAGGTGGACAAGAGCGCCTTGGGCTTTGAGTACCAGGGCAAAACAGAGAAGCACGAGTCTCAGAAAGGTGTGTCCCCCTTTGTCTAGCATATACTAGGCTTGGGCGGTATCCAGATTGTCATACCTTTTGCCATATCAGGATATTCAGTAATACCAGCACTGAACAGAAGGAGCACTGTTTTCAAACGCAACTGCTACTCTGTATTCTGAAAGGTTAGAAATGCTAACAAGTACATGTAAAATCCCACAGAGAAGGCTAACTAAATGCTAACAAGCACATTGTGAACTTTGACCTAAACTATACAAGTAACAAAAAAATGCTACTCACAGTTTGCTGCACCCACAAACCAAATATTGGACAGCAAGGCTCTTGATCCAAGAGGTGATTCTCTGCTGTTACCAAGTGACTGCTTGATTTTGGAGGAAGTTAGCCAAATAGCTAAATTATCACATTCAATGCACAACTGCAGAGCATTTAGCACATTTATACAGTTAACTTAATAGTTATAACATTTCTAGCTGGCAAACATTTAGTTAGGAATTCCTCACTGTAAATAAATCACCTGGAGCATGCTGCACAACAGTGAGTGCCTCAACAAGGCTCTGATCTTGTTCTGTGCTTGTAAACAAACACCACGTGACTTCAGGACTACTGGTAAGCTTCATAATGAAAAGTGATGTGACAGGTGAAATGAAGAAAGAAATGTATTTATAAAGCCCTTTTTACATCAGCCGACGTCAAAGTGATCTTTATCTCCTTGCTTATTGCACAAGTTGACCACAGGTATTAAAGTAGCTACAAATGTTCATATTTATTAAAACATAGATTCAATGACATTGAAAAACCATCCTGTGGCTTTTTCCAAATACCCCAGTACACAGTATGCATGGTGTACCCCCCGAAGCCTTAAGCGCACACACATTCCCCCCCTATTGTGCCTGTGTAACAAGTGGGTTGAGGCAAGACAGTGTGGGGTCGTAGATATCTGACAAGTATGTACTACACCCCCTTCAGCTCTGATCAGACTTGTTTCTCTCTCTCCTACAGTGCCCCAAATATCATAGTAGCTAAATAGTTCTGCTTGTAGGATCTTGTTTTCAAGCTCTCCCAAAGGCCTGGAAACATGTTGCCTTATCATTAGCTTTTCCTCCCTGGTTACACAATCCCAGGCTGAGGGTATCAGCTGGTATCAGAGGGAGGGAAAGGTGACCTTCCATTGTTACCTATACTGCACCAAGGCAGTGTTTACAGCCCAGGTGTTGGTCACACAATGGTTGAGATGGTGGCTCTGGGACACATGTCAGAGGGCCTACGGTAGCCATTTTGTAGTGTAGATTTGTATCAAGTATGTTATCCGGTATTGTACTGCATGCCAATCAGCCATTGGAATTGTCCAATTTGGGCCTACCTACTTTGCGCTTTAGTATAAATGCTAATATTCTCTGTGCCCCTGAAAGATTACGTGAAGGGCTTTGGTGGCAAGTTTGGTGTGCAGACGGACAGACAGGACAAGTCAGCCGTGGGATGGGACCACCAGGAGAAACTGCAGCTCCACGAGTCGCAGAAAGGTACCTGTGTTTGGTTTGACATGCATTTTATTCCACCTAGCCTTAGTAGCAGGAAAACGCACACAGGAATTGTGTACACATCCTAACCCACCCAACACTCACTTTTTACAAATGTGGTCATTTTGTGGTTTTACTATTGAGTCAATGAGGTTAAAGTACTTCCTTTGTTTGGTGGCATGGCATCTGCCACAGGTTTATAATAGAGGAAGTGAGAACAGATAGAGCTAGATGTAAGGAGGACTGATCAGTCTAGTGCTCAGGCTGGATTTACTGGATGTGCATAGCACCTTGGTTCTTTTGGTTTAAGTTGTTGATAAAGTTTTTCATTTGCTGTGTGTGTTATGTACTGTAATTCTGTATGTGTGTGTGTGCTTTTATTTAATGTTTGTAGTAACGCAGTATCGCTATGTGTGTGCGCATACGTCTTTGTGTGTTAGGCCTGAGTGCGGCAGGACCCGTGTAAATTTTCTATAGGATTAAGGTCAGGGCTTTGTGATGGCCACTCCAATACCTTGACTTTGTTGTCCTTAAGCCATTTTAAGCCACAGCTTTGGAATTATGCTTGGGGATGTTGTCCATTTGGAAGACCTATTTGCGACCAAGCTTTAACTTCCTGTCTGATATCGTGAGATGTTGTTTCAATATATCCACATCATTTTCCTTTCCTCATGATGCCATCTATTTTGTGAAGTGCCCCAGTCCCTCCTGCAGCAAAGCACCCCCACAACATGACAATGGTCATTATGGCCAAATAGTTCACTTTTTGTTTCATTAGACCAGAGGATCAGATAACTCAGATAGCTGATGCTTAAAGTTAGTGATGGAGATATGAGTCTCCAGCTTCAGTGATTTTTTGCAATTCGTTCCAGTCATTGGCAGCAGAGAACTGGAAGGAATGAAGTCGAGGATCGGTAGGATAGTCAGTTTTATGAGGGTATGTTTGGCAGCGTGAGTGAAGTGGGCTTTGTTGCAAAATAGGAAGCCGACTCTAGATTTAATTTTGGATTGGAGATGTTTAATATGAGTCTGGAAGGAGAGTTTACAGTCTAGCCAGACACCTAGAATATGTGGACAAATACAAATACTTAAGTCAGAACCGTCCAGAGTAGTGATGCTGGTCGGGCGGGCGGGTGCGGGCAGCGATCGGTTGAATAGCATGCATTTAGTTTTACCTGCGTTTTAAGTAGAGGTCGACCGATTATTGGAGGACCAAAAAAGCCGATACCGATTAATCGGCCCATTTAAAAAAAAAATAAAAAAATAATACAGTTTTTTTTTAAATAAATAATCTTTATTTATTTGTAATAATGACAATTACAACAATACTGAATGAAATCTTATTTTAACTAAATATAATACATAAATAAAATCAATTAAATAAAAAAAAGTCAAGTAAATAAAGAAACGTGTTCAATTTGGTTTAAATAATGCAAAAACTAATTGGAAGAAAGCTAATGTTTCAGTTCCTTACTCAGAACATGAGAACATATGGTGGTTCCTTTTTTTTTTTTTGTATTTTTGTTTAAATTTTACCCCTTTTTCTCCCCAATTTCGTGGTATCCAATTGTTGTAGTATCTTGTCTCATCGCTACAATTCCCGTACGGGCTCCGGAGAGACGAAGGTTGAAAGTCATGCGTCCTCCGATACACAACCCAACCAAGCCGCACTGCTTCTTAACACAGCGCGCATCCAACCCGGAAGCCAGCCGCACCAATGCGCCGGAGGAAACACCGTGCACCTTGGTTAGCGCACACTGCGCCCAGCCCGCCACAGGAGTAGCTGGTGCGCGATGAGACAAGGACACCCCTACCGACCAAGCCCTCCCTAACCCGGGCGACGCTAGGCCAATTGTGCGTCGCCCCACGGACCTCCCGGTCGCGGCCGGTTAGGACAGAGCCTGGGCGCGAACCCAGAGACTCTGATGGCACAGCTGGCGCTGCAGAACCCTTAACCACTGCGCCACCCAGGAGGCCTGGTGGTTCCTTTTAACATGAGTCTTCAATATTCCCAGGTAAGAAGTTTTTTAGGTTGTAGTTATTATAGGAATTATAGGACTATTTCCCTCTACCATTTGTATTTCATTAACCTTTGACTATTGGATGTTCTTATAGGCACTTTAGTATTGCCAGTGTATCTACAACCCACACAAGTGGCTCAGGTAGTGCAGCTCATCCAGGATGGCACATCAATGTGATATGTGGCAAGAAGGTTTGCTGTGTCTGTCAGCGTAGTGTCCAGAGCATGCTACCAGGAGACAGGCCAGTACATCAGGAGACGTGGAGGAGGCCGTAGGAGCAGCAGGACCGCTACCTCCACCTTTGTGCAAGGAGGAGCACTGCCAGAGCCCTGCAAAATGACCTCCAGCAGGCCACAAATGTGCATGTGTCTGCTCAAACGGTCAGAAACAGACTCCATGAGGGTGGTATGAGGGCCCGACGTCCACAGGTGGGGGTTGTGCTTACAGCCCAACACCGTGCAGGACGTTTGGCATTTGCCAGAGAACACCAAGATTGGCAAATTCGCCACTGGCGCCCTGTGCTCTTCACCGATGAAAGCAGGTTTACACTGAGCCCATGTGACAGTCTGGAGACGCTGTGGAGAACGTTCTGCTGCCTGCAACATCCTCCAGCATGACCGGTTTGGCGGTGGGTCAGTAATGGTGTGTGGTGGCATTTCTTTGGGGGGCCTCACAGCCCTCCATGTGCTCGCCAGAGGTAGCCTGACTGCCATTAGGTACCGAGATGAGATCCTCAGACCCCTTGTGAGACCAAATGCTGGTGCGGTTGGCCCTGGGTTCCTCCCTGGGTTCCTCCTAATGGTCTAGCAAGACAATGCTAGACCTTATGTGGCTGGAGTGTGTCAGGAGTTCCTGCAAGAGGAAGGCATTGATGCTATGGACCGCCCATTCCCCAGACCTGAATCCAATTGAGCACGTCTGGGACATCATGTCTCGCTCAATCCACCAATGCCACGTTGCACCACAGACTGTCCAGGAGTTGGCGGATGCTTTAGTCCAGGTCTGGGAGGACATCCCTCAGGAGACCATCCGCCACCTCATCAGGAGCATGCCCAGGTGTTGTAGGGAAGTCATACAGGCACGTGGAGGCCACACACACTACTGAGCCTCATTTTGACTTGTTTTAAGGACATTACATCAAAGTTGGATCAGCCTGTAGTATGGTTTTCCACTTTAATTTTGAGTGTGACTCCAAATCCAGACCTCCATGGGTTGATAAATTTGATTTCCATTGATCATTTTTGTGTGATTTTGTTGTCAGCACATTCAACTATGTAAAGAAAAAAGTATTTAATAAGAATATTTCATTCATTCAGATCTAGGATGTGTTATTTTAGTGTTCCCTTTATTTCTTTTGAGCAGTGTATAGTGTGTGTGGGTGTGTGTGTGTATATGTAACTGTGTGTAAATATGTTTGTATATTGTTTCAGACTATAAGTGTGGGTTCGGAGGGCAGTATGGGGTAGAGGTGGAGAAGCAAGACCAATGTGCCCTGGGTTATGAGCACAAGGAGAGGCTGGCCAAGTTTACTCTCCTCCCTTTTGCCCTAGCACTGTTTTGGAATGTCTAAAGCGCCTTTGCCCTTTACTCATCCTAGTCCCCCTTCAAAACATCACCCCTACTGTACAAACCTACCCCCAGGCCCGGACGATATTGACAAAATCGAAATGAATCACCAATTGCAATAATATACAGTACCAGTTTGGACCTATTCATTCCAGGATTTTTCTTAATTTTTTGCTATTTTCTACATTGTAGAATATCATCAAAACTATGAAATGACACACATGGAATCATGTAGTAACCAAAAACTGTTAAACAAATCAAAATATATTTTATATTTGAGATTCTTCAAAGTAGCCACCCTTTGCCCTTAACAGCTTTGCACACTCTTGGCACTCTCCAGCTTCATGAGGTAGTCACCTGGAATGCATTTCAATTTACAGGTGCTAAGTTAATTTGTGGATTTTTTTTCCTTAATGCTTTTGAGCCAATCAGTTGTGTTCTGACATGGTAGGGGTGACATACAGAAGAGGGCCCTATTTGGTAAAAGACCAAGTCCATATTATGGCAAGAATAGCTCAAATGAGCAAAGAGAAATGACAGTCCATTACTTTAAGACATGAAGGTCAGTCAATGCGCAACATTTCAAGAACTTTGAACATTTCTTCAAGTGCAGTCGCAAAAACCATCAAGCGCTTTGAAACTGGCTCTCATAAGGACCGCCACAGGAAAGGAAGACCGAGAGTTACCACTGCTGCAGAGGATAAGTTCATTAGAGTTACCAATCTCCGGAATGGCAGCCCAAATAAATGCTTCAGAGTTCAAGTAACAGACACATCTCAATATCAACTGTTCAGAGGAGACTGCGTGAATCAGGCCTTCATGGTCGAATTGCTGCAAAGAAACCACTACTAAAGGACACCAATAATGAGAAGAGACTTGCTTGTGCCATGAAACACGAGCAAAGGGCATTATACCGGGGGAAATCTGTCCTTTGGTCTGATTAGTCCAAACTTGAGATTTTTGGTTCCAACCGCCGTGTCTTTCAAATCAAATTTATTTGTCACATACACATGGTTAGCAGATGTTAATGCGAGTGTAGCGAAATGCTTGTGCTTCTAGTTCCGACAATGCTGTAATAACCAACGAGTAATCTAACTAACAATTCCAAAACTACTACCTTATACACACAAGTGTAAAGGGATAAAGAATATGTACAAAAGATATATGAATGAGTGATGGTACAGAGCGGCATAGGCAAGATGCAGTAGATGGTATCAAGTACAGTATATATATATTGAGTACAGTGTAAACAAAGCGACATAGTTTAAAGTGGCTAGTGATACATGTATTACATAAAGATGCAGTAGATGATATAGAGTACAGTATATACATATACATATGAGATGAATAATGTAGGGTATGTAAACATTATACAGGGAGTACAGGAGAGGGCTCAGAACGCACCCTTGTGGGGCCCCAGTGTTGAGGATCAGCGGGATGGAAATGTTATTACCTACACTCACCACCTGGGCCCGTCAGGAAGTCCAGTACCCAGTTGCACAGGGCGGGGTTTGGAGGGTACTATGGTGATCTCTATATGTGGTTCCCACCGTGAAGCATGGAGGTGTGGGGGTGCTTTGCTGGTGACAGTGTTTGTGATTTATTTCGAATTCAAGGCATTCTGCAGCGATATGCCATCCCATCTGGTTTGTGCTAAGTGGGACTATTTGTTTTTCAGCAGGACAATGACCCAACACACCTCCAAGCTGTGTAAGGGCCATTTGACCAAGAAAGAGAGTGATGGAGTGCTGCATCAGATGATCTGGCCTCCACAATCGCCTGACCTCAACCCAATTGAGATGGTTTGGGATGAGTTGGACCGTGAAGGAAGGAAAATCAGCCAACAAGTGCTCAGCGTATGCGGGAACTCCTTCATAAGCATTTCGCTACACACGTGGTTAGCAGATGTTATTGCGAGTATGTGACCAATAACATTTTGATTTGATGTCTGTAGGAAAAGCATTCCTCATGAAGTTGGTTGAGAGAATGCGAAGTGTGAAAAGCTGTTTTTTTTTTCTCCATAGTTTTGACGTCTTCACTATTATTTTACTATGTAGAAAATTGTAAAAATTAAGAAAAACCCTTGAATGATTGTCAACTTTTTTCACTGGTACTGTACATAGACAGACAGGCAGACATACATATGCACATAAATACGTATACACATGCATAGTTAAACACACACTACTTGACCTAAAGTATGAGGACACCTTCTTGTCGAATATCAATTTTCCAAAATCATGGTCATTAATATGGAGTTGGTCCCCCCATTTGCTGCTATATCAGCCTCTACACTTCTGGGAAGGCTTTCCACAATATGTTGGAACATTGCTGCTAGGATTTGCTTATATTTTGCCACAAGCATTTGTTAGGTCGGGCACTGATGTTGGGTGATTAGGCCTAGTTTGCATTCGGCATTCCAGTTCACCCCAAACATTTTCAATGGGGTTGAGGTCAGGGCTCTGTGCAGGCCAGTCAAGTTCTTCCACACCGATCTCGACAAACGATTTCTGAATGGACCTTGTTTTGTGCACGGGGGCATTGTCATGCTGGAACGGCCATGGACCTTCCCCAAATTGTTGCTGCCAAGTTGAAGCACAGAATTATCTAGAATGTAATTTGTATGCTGTACCGTTAAGATTTGCCTTCACTGGAACCAAGGGGCCTAGCCTGAACCATGAAAAACAGCCCCAGACCATTATTCCTCCTCTACCAAATGTTACATTTGGCACTATGCGTTGGGGCATGTAGCGTTCTCCTGGCATCCGCCAAAACCCAGATTCATCTGTCGGATTGCCAGATGGTGAAGCGTGATTCATCTCTCCAGAGAACGTGTTTCCACTGATCCAAAATCCAATGACGCCGAACTTTACACCACTCCAGCCGACAGTAGGCATTGCGTATGGTGATTTTAGGCTTGTGTGGGCTGCTCGCCAATGAAAACCCATTTCATGAAGCTCCAGATGAACAGTTCCTATGCTGACGTTTCTCCCAGAGGCAGTTTGGAACTCTGAAGTGAGTGTTGCAGCTGAGGACAGACGATTTTTATGTACTATGCGCTGCAGCACTCGGCGGTCCCGTTCTGTGAGCTCGTGTGGCCTACCACTTTGCGGCTGAGCTGTTGTTGCTCCTAGATGTTTCAACTTCACAATAACAGCACTTACAGTTGACCGGGGCAGCTCTAGTAGGGCAGAAATGTTACAAACTGACTTGTTGGGAAGGTGTCATCCTATGAATTCGCCACGTTGAAAGTCACTGAGCTCTTCAGTAAGGCCATTCTGTGGACAATATTTGTATATGGAGATTGCATGACTGTGTGCTTGATTTTATACAGTTGTCAGCAATAAGTGTGGCTGAAATAGCTGAATCAACTAATTTGAAGGGTTGTCCACATACTCTTGTCTGTCTATAGATAGAACACATACTTGTAGGATCCTAGGATATAATTAGTATTATAAATGCATATAAATACATTCCTTTTGGACATTCCTATTGTATGGTAACATTTCTGAATAGGGGTTATGTTAACATAAACCCAAGTAGGCAACAATGGCTACAGATTTTGGCAGAAGAGAGAGGTAGTGTGAATATTGTGGAATACTGACAACTGGCAAACACTATCCGTGCACTGTTTTGCGATACCAACAAATACACAATGTATTGCCCAGCCCTACCCTTCCTCCATTCTAAGCTTTTTTTTCATTTTATTTGATCCCCTTTTCACAGGTTTACTTTATCCCTTTCTTAATTTTAAGCGATGCCCCCCCCAAAAAAAAATCACTTTACACGTGAACTATCACTTGAACCTGTGAATAAAAGGCATACTAACTATTTATTCTCCGCTGTTTACAGACTACTCCCAAGGGTTTGGAGGAAAGTTTGGCATCCAGAAGGACAGAATGGATAAGGTACGTTGTCTCTATACCTAATATCTGAAGACTGGGGATTTCTTATCTATTGTGTGTAGTTACTCTCCTCCCTCTCGTTTGAATGGCAGAGTGCAGGTAACTTTGAGGATGTGGAGAAACCAAGACCTGCCTACCAGAGGACCAAGCCTGTGGAAACTGGTAAGTAAACACAAAATCAGCATGTGTGATATGTTTGTCAAGATCATTGCAGAATATGAACTTGAACCACTGGTTTGAATATGATCTGCCCTCCCTGTGTCATCCCTCCCTAGCCGGCAGCAGCACGGGCAGCATCAAGGCCCGCTTCGAGAACATCGCCAAGCAGAATGAGGATGAGGACAAGAAGCGGGCGGAGGGGGAGAGAACCCGCCGCCAGGCCAAAGAGAAGCAGGAGCAAGACGAGGCGCGGCGCAAGATAGAGGAGACAGCCAAGGCCAAGCCTGCCTCCCCGGCTTCTGAGACCATCCCCACCATTAGCCCTACCCCTCCTGCCCAGCAAGCCTCACCTTCGTGTGTACCTGCAGCCGCCGACCCAGTTTACCAGGTGAATGACAACCGTTTCCACCAATCACTGCACTGCCACAAATGCCTGTTTGCTTAACATGCCAACATGCGCATCACTTTTTTGTTAGGAGTTATTTTGCTGAATAAAATATGGATGAGTACATCCTTCAAAAATGGACGACTCAGTCCTTCTTGAAGTGAAGTGACATTGGCGTGAACAAGGATGGTCTGACTTATTCCAATGCTGCAGTCCTCTTCTCGCATTTACTTTGTGACTTTGACTTTCCTTCCTTCCTTGCCATGCTTTCTGTGATATTTTCATAGAGGAAGAAAAATAAGGTAAAGTCCCAAAAATGAATAGTTAATTAACTTCTTAAGGTATAGGGGGCAGCATTTTCACTTTTGGATAAATAGCGTGCCCAATTTCAACTTCCTGCATATTATTAGTAGATTTGGATAGAAAACACTGAAGTTTCTAAAACGGTTTGAATCATGTCTGTGAGTATTGACCCAGGGTTTTTGAATTGACCCAGGGGTTAAGAGCTGTTATCTGACTGTGTGTCTCCCTCTGATGGCTGTGTCAGAAATCTGGTGTGTACGAGGATCCTGCAGCAGCGGAGAATGGGGAAGATCTGTACGAGGCGGAGCCCATCTCCCGGCCCTCTGCCGAGCAGACGTATGAGGAGCCTCCCGCCCAGGAGGAGGGACTCTTCCAGAGTCCTGACGAGACAGGAGGTGAGCGAATGAGAGTGAACGAGAGGGGAGGAGTAGCACATGCCATATGCTGAGTTACTGTGAACTCCATTTCTAACTTGGCTTTCTCGTAAAAAAAACATGTCCCCTCCTCCTTCATTGTACTGGTTTGAAAGAACTGACCAGGTAAAAGCCAGCCTAATGATGAGCTTCTACCTTGCTGTTTTCACCTGTCAAGCCATTGGGAGAATCTCGATTGGATTCGCTCAGTTCCTTGCGTCCTCTCCTCGATTACCTTTGACCTGAGGAGGGGAAGAGAGGAAACGTGGAAACAAATGCATGACATAACTCTCCTACAGCAGCGCGTATTCAGGCAAATTATATTTACAGAGGAATCCCAAAATATGCATAAGGTAGTAAAAACAGGAGAGCTAGTGCCTGACATTTTATTGACAAAAAGATTACTGGAGTATTTTTTTATGGTGTGCATACGTTCATCCTACGTGAAAACAACAGATGATTCAAAGAGGGTGTGGCGGATTACAACACTTTCCCCGCTAGGATTCACTTAAGTATCCTCGGGTGGAAAAGGCCATCAAGGAGAGGCGCATACTCCTCTGTTCAACTATTATTAATGAATTGACACTCCTACATATGGCGACCACTTATCGGTTTCCGGGTCACGAGGGAGAGGAGGACGGAGGAGTCAAGGAGAGGACCGAATTTTTCCCAATTGACAATCTCCCCTTATGTTTTGTCTTTTCCCTGCAGACGCCCAGACATATGAGTACGGTGAGGACTTGGGGTTAACCGCAGTGGCCCTGTATGACTACCAAGCAGGTGAGTGGAAGCAAGCCCTCTATTGTCTATACTTTGATCATCACACCTATCAAAGCCCTAATTTTTTTAATCAATATCTCATAATTACCCCAAAAATACAATAATTCGGACGCATTCATGATATACACAAACCATTTTGACATTCTTTATAATATGAGGGCAATGGAATGTAAAGTCAACTGATATGGAATGTCTGCCTTCCAGCTGGTGATGACGAGATCTCTTTCGACCCTGATGACATCATCACTAACATTGAGATGATTGACGAGGGCTGGTGGAGGGGTGTGTGCCGGGGTGCCTACGGCCTCTTCCCAGCCAATTACGTTGAGGTTCGGCAATGAGCCCGCCCACTACACCAAACAGTCTCTCTCCCCATCCCATCCATCTCTTCTGATTCCTCTCTTTTTCTCGCGCTCTCTCATTCTGTTGATCACGGTGCTTCTTTCAAGTGTGCTCGACATTCTCAGGTCTTTCAGCTGTCCCTGTCTTTCTTCCTTTCTCTCGCTCCTCTCCTTGGGAGGAGGCTTCAGCCTAATAAAGGACTCAGAATAAAAGAAGATTCACGGACAAACACTCACCCTGGCTCTGCTACGCAATCGAGAGAGATCAAGAGAGTGAGCGGGTGAGCCCTGTTATGACAGAAAGGCCTTTCATGGTAAAGCAAGTCATCAGAAAAACACTACTCCCATTTTATAATGGCTAGTTATATTCTTGGTTTTCTATAAGATGCCAGACACTCTTGCTGCTTTGCCCCACTTGCACCAGTTAGTTCATTTACTTTAACTTAAAATGTTCCCTCTTTGACATGTATTCAAACTTCCACGGTATCGATTGAGACCTGGCTGCTACAGTATCACTCGCAGTATAGATATTAACATCACCAAAGATGGAGATCACAGAGGTGACGTAGAAATTAACCCCGTGCTTTGTGTACATATAGTGACGTTGTGGTCCTCTTTTTTTTTTAAGAAGGCTTAAAGTAACTTTTAGACCAAGTTTGGAACTAGCATGATAACATAACACTGGAAATGTATTATGTTTAGATTTTTTTTTTTAAATGCCACTTCCAGAAGTGGTTTGACGTTGATTGGTGTGCTAGCACTTTGATTCAGTTTGGTAATAGTGCAGACCAATTGACTGGTGTGTAACTCAATTGGCGTAGCTGGTTCGGAGAGAACTCTGAGCCGCGGGGATTTCTCTCTCTTTGGAACACTTGTTTGCTTTAGTCAGCGGAGATCAGATAACACGAAGAAACCCAATAGGGATGTTTTTGAGGATGTGTTGTTGAAAATCGCAAGTTTGCTTAGGCTTACCCACATTTTTGGTGTAACGCCTGCGTTCGCTTAATCAAGGGGCGAATATGATCACCATAGATGTTGTGAACCTCTGCTGCGTCTCGTCTCCTCCTTTTCTCATTGTCACGAAAGAAGACTCCAGAAAGCAGTAGAAGAAAATAAATAATGGAGATGTCTGTCTTTTTAATCACTCGCCCATAGTCCTGTGGTAGATCATGTCAGATAGGATGCTGAAAGTAAACGATGTACAGAAAGATGTTTTTATGATGCTCTGAGAAATATATATTGAGTCGAAAAAATAATTTGTTTTTCAAACCCCTGCCCCCGCTGCGTGTTCGATGTAGACCAGACCTGTATATTTTGTCACAGGCGTGATGTCACGCTGCCTGTGACGGGAGTCTGTCACGTGTTCTATGTCATGTCTGTAGCGTGTTCATGTACTGTATGTGGAACTTGGTATATTATGATGTCTGGGGCCACATTGACATCCGTATCATGACCGACATGCACTGTTGACTGAGTGATATTCATCTATAGGTGGCTATAAGTACTAAAATAATACTCTTAACAATATTGGGCTATAAGGGGGATTTTGACTGTGATTGTTTCTAAAACGCAGAGTGATTATTTTAACCGATGACAATCTCACCCCAACGTCACGGTGATCTAATGCAATAGTGTAGCTTCAGTAGGTGTGTGGGTGAGTGGGGATGGGGTCTCATCAAATAAATTCTTTGGGGTTTTATAATAATAAAGTGACCTTTTTATATTTGTTTCTTTTTAGCTGTACTTCTGCTTGCTCAAGTCACCACATTACCTGCTTGTTCTTTTTTGTTGTAAGTAAATAGTTTAAATAAACAATGTATGGATAGTATTTTGGTTACTTCGCTTCGTCTTTACATCTGCTATCTACATCCTGAAATGAACAGCTTCTGTATAACACATCCTCAACCTTATGAAGGTGCGTAATGGGCTTTGCAGGCATGGTTCCCTTGCGCGCGCTGAATAAATGTAATTCAACCACTGAAACCCTCCCACTTGTGTGGTTTTTATTCAATAGGGTTTTCAGTACATTTATCTTAAGCCATTCCTTTAAATACAGTGTACCTTTTTTATTTATTTTTATTTTGGCAACAGACTCAATGGAATATATCGAGAGAATGGGTTTAGAATATTAGGGATCAATGAATGAAAGCCATCTGAATATATGCATATTTGTCTCTTCCAGCACCAATTGGTAGATTTCAAAATACTCTGATCTTGTATCTTTATTTAGGGTTAGGAAAGTATTTATGAATCATAAAAGGTATGCAGAGCCTTGAAAGAAAAGTGGTTTGATTATTTCTGAAAATGACCAAATTCAGTTATTTAACCCATGGTAATGTTGGAAGATTGGTGTACATACAGTTGAAGTCAGAAGTTTACAGACACTTAGGTTGGAGTCATTAAAATTAGTTTTACCACTCCACAAATTTCTTGTTAATAACAAACTATAGTTTTGGCAAGTCGGTTAGGAAATCTACATTATGCATGACAAGTGATTTTTCCAACAATTGTTTAGACATTATTTCACTTATAATTTATTGTATCAATTCCAGTGGGTCAGAAGTTTAAAGGCACAGTCAATTTGGTGTATGTAAACAGCTTGGAAAATTCCAGAAAATGATGTCATGGTTTTAGAATCTTCTAATAGGCTAATTGCCATTATTTGAGTCAATTAGAGGTGTAGCTGTGGATGTAGTTCAAGGCCTACCTTCAACCTCAGTGCCTCTTTGCTTGACATCATGGGAAAATCAAAAGAAATCAGCCAAGACCTCAGAAAAAGTCTGGTTCATCCTTGGGAGCAGTTTCCAAATGCCTGAAGGTACCACGTTCATCTGTACAAGCAGTAGTACGCAAGTATAAACACCATGGGACCATGCAGCCGTCATACCACTCAGGAAGGAGATGCGTTGTCTCTCCTAGAGATGAATGTATTTTGGTAAGAAAAGTACAAATCAATCACAGAACAACAGCAAAGGACAATGTGAAGATGCTGGAGGAAACGGGTACAAAAGTATATGTATCCATAGTAAAACGAGTCCTATATCGACATAACCTGAAAGGCCGCTCTGCAAGGAAGAAGCCACTGCTCCAAAACAGCCATAAAAAAAGCCAGACTACGGTTTCCAATTGCACATGGGGACAAAGATCGTACCTTTTGGAGAAATGTCCTCTGGTCTGATGAAACAAAAATAGAACTGTTTGGCCATAATGACCATCGTTATATTTGGAGGAAAAAGGGGGAAGCTGAAGAACACCGTCCCAGCCGTGCAGCATGGGGGCGGCAGCATCATGTTGTGGGGGTGCTTTGCTGCAGGAGGGACTGGTGCACTTCACAAAATAGATGCCTTAATGAGGAAAGGAAAATTATGTGGATACATTGGAGCAACATCAGTCAGGAAGTTAAAGCTTGGTCGCAAATGGGTCTTCCAAATGGACAATAACCTCAAGCATACTTCCAAAGTTGTAGCAAAATGGCTTAGGGACAACAAAGTCAAGGTATTAGAGTGGCTTCACAAAGCCCTGACCTCAATCAAATATAGAAAATTTGTGGGCATAACTGAAAAAGCGTGTGCGAGCAAGGAGGCCTACAAATCTGACTCAGTTACACCAGCTTTGTCAGGAGGAATGGGCCAAAATTCACCCAAGTTATTGTGGGGAGCTTGTGGAAGGCTACCCAAAACGTTTAACATTTAATTAGCCTATGTATATTTTATTTTTTTAAATCAACTGTTACTAATGATCCTCAGCAACAAACACCTGGCCGTGACGGCTTTTACAGAGGAAGCAAGTTAAGGTAAACGAAACAATGTAATTAAATGGAATGATAATGTACACCAACTGAAGGGAACAACAATAAATTGGCATTTGAATATGTGTTATTGTTAACTCAAAATGACACACCGACTAGGTTCCAGTTTAACAATGTTTTCTTCACTGTGAAACCACAGTACATAGTCGCCATCACACCCAAACCAGGTCCATCAACCAGTGAGACTACTGCCCAAGGCGTACTAATAACAGAGTGATGGCACCATAATAACAGAAATATAGGGATACTTTAAACATGAACTTAACAATCTCCCACTTTTCTTTAAAGAAAAATAAAACATCAACAAAATAATTAAATGTCCCAAGTATTATTTAAGTTCCCCATTACAAATGGGGTGTGTGACAAAGTTTTTATTTGTATTACGTAAGCTGACACTTACATTACTGAGTGCCTTTAGGAGCACAAGACCGGATGTTCCCTTTTTAGTCAGCAAGCTGTTCCTTTGTGGCCGACCAGGAAAACAGCTTTGAGGTGTGGAATCACAGTTGTAGCAAAGTTCTGTAAACCACCCCAGATTAAGTCATCAACATGACAGACAAGTACTCCAGTCACATTGCTGTTTTGATCAAGCAAACAGAAGACTGCAGGATCCACTTGTGACATTTTCCCACCTGTACTCAGCATTGTTGCCTTGACTTTGTTGTACCAGTAGAGTGATGCATCTGCCAGGCCATACACACACTTGTTTAGTTTCCACAGTGTTCCTTTGTTCTTAGCTTCAGGCGGATGTCTATGTGAATGTCCCTTGACAGCTCTGTTCCCTGCAAAAATGCAGATTTGATGTCTATGGAATGAAGTTATCATTTTTTATGTCAGATCACTGTCAGCAGCAATCTGAGTGACTCTGAGATGCATGTCGGGGAGTCTTGGGAGTTAATTAGCAGGCAGCTTCTCAAAACCTCTAGCAACTAGACGTGCTTTTGGCACTATTCCAGTTAAGGATTATTTAAGGGTACACACCCACCTTGTTGAGACACATTTTTTGGCCAATGTCTTTGACTTCCTCAAACACTCAATCGTTTCTCCAATTACTGAGCTCATCTAGTTTAGCTGAGTCAAGTGACACGTCCTTCATTTCAAGTACATCATTATTTTGAATGTCATTCTGTTTTTCTCAATTTTCCATTGGTTCAATTCTGCGATTATCTACAAGTGACAGGTCAGATGACCAGAAAGTGTAGCTGGTTCAGAGTACTGCAAGTTGTACCAGTTCTGGCGTTTTTCTTTGGCTTTTCCTGCTCCTCCAATGACTGTTGCTGTGTGTGGAACACCACTTTCTCTGTCCATTGTATTTAACAGTTTGTCCAGTTGTCAGATTGGAACAACCATGTTGTCTTAACATGTGGCTGATGGTGAACATTTGCCTAATTTGAACCCTCAACAGTATTACCTGTGTCATGGTTGAAGGTCTCTGCTCCATTTCCTGTGTCAGTTTCAGTGTCCATGTCATTGGATGTGACATCGGGTAGGTTTGTCTGTTAATGTGTCCTTTTTGTCATTTTCAGTAGGAGGCTGATTTTCAGCAACAGCCCCTCCATCTTGTTGATCATTTACATTCCGCAATCTTGAGTGATGCACCCTGACAATGGTTCCTCCGTGACTCACAAAAATCGCCACACCATCTTGGCCATTGACTACTTCTGGTCCTTTCCACTTTTGATAGTCAACTTGTTTGTTGTACACTTTGTTTCCAGTCTCATACTTCTCATCTGTGGGTTGAAGCTGTTTACATAGAACCCTGAGAATTCTCTCTAAAGACTTCTCGATGCATGTATTGCTGAAAGGTGCTGTCCCACCCATGCACTCACACTGGTCCCTTCTAGTGCTGGTTGCTTGTCAAGATTAGGGTTCTGCCCGAACACTAGTTGGTATGGGCTATAGCCATGAACATTGTGCATTGAGTTTTTTGCCATCTAGGAGCTGATTTCCAGTAACATCAATTGTCTTGCTTCACTATCAGCATGATCTCTGTGAGTGTTTGATTATGTCTCTCCAGAAGTCCATTGCTACGTGGACTGTATGCAGCAGTTGTCTTTACTTCCATGTTGTGAATTTCTCTGCCATTTCTCTTATTGAATTATTATTGAATTCTCCTCCAGTGTCACTGTACAATTTCTGGGGCGGGCCGTGCACACTCATCCAGGAATGAATGAAGTGCTTCATGATTTCACTGGGTTTCTTTGTATTCACAATGCTTCCAGCACTGAAGCGTGTGAAGTGGTCGATTATGTTAAGGTACAACACACTTGGTCCTAGCTCATGTAGATCTACAGCCAATGTTTCATTGTACTTGGCAGCCAGTGGCAAAACAACAGCTGGTCTGGGCTTAGGTTTGCTGTATTTCTGGCATGTCTCACAACTGCCGCCTCCAGAATGGCGCAGTGGTCTAAGGCACTGCATCACAGTGCCAGCTTTGCCACTAGAGAACCTGGTTCGAGTTCAGGCTCTGTCGCACCTGGCCATGATGGCGCACAATTGGCCCAGCGTCGTCCTGGTTAGGGGAGGGTTTGGCCGTCAGGGATGTTCCTGTCCCATCCCGCACTAGCGACTCCTGTGGCGGGCCTGACATACCAGTCCAGTGGATTTGTGCCGGGTAATGGCGCCCTCGTTGTCACATTGTCTTGAATGTGACTTGTTGGTGGCTTTTCTCTGCTGCTCAGTGTAATATGCCGCGTCACTCACTTGCATTCCATCTGTTATTAGCGCGACAATCTTTTCACCCAAAATCCTTTTTAGTGCCTACTTCATTGACGCAAAAGTCAGAGCCAACTGTTTCTCCCTACCATCCAGACAGGCAGTATCTAGCAACTTGAAAGCTATCACTGCATTCGGGAGAACCATGTCCTAATTGTGTATCCTATAGTCCCTCTGTTCGAAGTCAATTATGAAGTTAGTCATTGCAACTGAAATGTCTCTAGTAACACGGTCAAAGTTTGAAAAAGTTTCTCTCTGACCAGCTGTTACGCGAGTGCAGCAAGGAGCCAAAGTAAGTTGCTAGCTAGCATTAAACTTATCTTATAAAAACAATCAATCTTAACATAATCACTAGTTAACTTCACATGGTTAATGATATTACTAGTTTGTCTAGCTTGTCCTGCGTTGTATATAATGAATGCAGTGCCTCTTACTTTGAATCACAGTGTATTTGCGAAAAAAGCACCGTCGTTGCACCAATGTGTACCTAACCATAAACATCAATGCCTTTCTTAAAATCAAAACACAAGTATATTTTTTGAAAACCTGCATATTTAGTTAATATTGCCTGCTAACATGAATTTATTTTAACTAGGGAAATTGTGTCACTTCTCTTGCGTTCTGTTCAAGCAGAGTCAGGGTATATACAGCAGTTTGGGCCGCCTGGCTCGTTGCGAACTGTGTGAAGACCATTTCTTCCTAACAAAGACAGTAATTAATTTGCCAGGATTTTACATAATTATGACATAACATTGAAGGTTGTGCAATGTAAAAGCAATATTTAGACTGAAGCACCCGTTAGATTGAATACGGAATGGTTCCGTATTTCACTGAAAGAATAAACGTTTTGTTTTCGAAATGGTCATTTCTGGATTTGACCATATTAATGACCTAAGGCTCGTATTTCTATGTGTTATTATATTATAATTAAGTCTATGATTTGATATTTGATAGAGCGGTCTGACTGAGCGGAGGTAGGCAGCAGCAGGCTCGTAAGCATTCATTAAAACAGCACTTTCCTGCGTTTGCCAGCAGCTCTTCGCTGTGCTTCAAGCATTGCGCTGTTTATGACTTCAAGCCTATCAACTCCCAAGATTAAGCTGGCAATACTATACTGCCTATAAGAACATCCAATAGTCAAAGGTATATGACATACAAATGGTATAGAGAAAAGTAGTCCTACAATTCCTATAATAACCACAAACTAAAACTTATTAACTGGGAATATTGAGGACTCGTGTTAAAAGGAACCACCAGCTTTCATATGTTCTCATGTTCTGAGCAAGGAACTTAAATGTTAGATTTTTTACATGGCACATATTGCACTTTTACTTTCTTCTCCAACACTGTGTTTTTTGCATTATTTAAAGAAAATTGAACATGTTTCATTATTTATTTGAGACTGAATAGATTTGGTTTATTTATTATATTAAGTTAAAATAAGTGTTAATTCAGTATTGTTGTAATTGTCATTATTACAAATATATATATAAAAATCGGCCAATTAATCGGTATCGGCTTTTTATGGTCCTCCTATAATCGTTCGACTTAATCGACATAATCGGTCGACCTTTAATATAGGGATACTTAAAACATGAACATAACAGTTATTAGGCCTACTGATGGTCTACTGATAGTGGTTCATATTTAACATGAAAGAAATAGGCAGTGGTGGAAAAAGTACCCAATTGTCACACTTGAGTAAATGTAAAGATGCCTTAACTTCTTATGGCTGGGGGGCAGTATTGAGCAGCTTGGATGAATAAGGTGCCCAGAGTAAACTGCCTGCTACTCAGACCCAGAAGCTATGGACAAAGTTCTACATAATTATGAGTAATATCATCAATAAAATGATCAAATCCATTTGAAGCTACACAGTTAATTGGAATAAAATTAGCTCAACCAAATCATGCTAAATTGATTCTAGTCCATTACAATGCATTTACTTGAACAAATTATATTTGCTTGACAAAAAGAAAATAAGTAAACTGAAAAATAAAAAAATTGTGTTTATCTAACATGTTTCATTAATGTGGAACCGATGTACACATTTTAATTAAGTCAATTCAAAGCCATATTTTTTTCAGTGTAGCCTTCAGCTACTATAGCACAGCGAAATACATCTTAACACATGCTATTGTGTTATTTTGTCTTAGTATCATGTTTTTTTTATGATCTTCCCAAGTAAAATATTAATGGATTTCTTTGTGATTGTGTATAATAAATTGATTTATTAGACTGGCGGCTATTGGTAGGCTACTCGTTGAGTCCTGGCTGTTAATATGCATAGCGTGTTTTGTGGATGAAATGCTCAGGAAGTTTTTGTCTTTTATGATATTTATCTTAATGTAGGCCTACTGTTAGAGTGTAAAATACACATATGTTGGTAAATTCAGGGATAGGTGGGTTCAAGGTTTTTATTAAAATGACATGTAGGACCTGTTTACTGTAGCTGTCTTAACATGCAGTAACTTACATACTGGCCTAAAGGACTACTTCAATATATATAAATCAATCACTCATGCATTTGTGCATGTCATCACCCCAGTGGTAGAAATATTATTGAATTAGATTTTTTAAATTTTCACAACTGTTTCAAAATGCATGTTTATTGGGCTACTGTACAGTGTTCCAAATACCAACAGGACAATGAGATATTTACTGTAGCCTACATTTACTGTATGCTTAATTTCTTAGATAAGGGAGAGCAGGCCATGTCCAGACTTTCTCCGCCACCTCAAGTACTCATTAACTCTGTCTTTAATGCTTCTTCGGGTTGCATCACTCATGGGCAGAAACCTCTGAGACAAAGTAGTCATGATGAATACTCAGGTTCCCTGGTAAGCCACATTTGCCTCGTTCCATCTCAGTTGGTATTCTATGTCCACTCGCGGGGTCACTCATGGTGAGCAGTTCCTCAAGTTCTGATGTCAGAAGAGGAATGGAAATGCCAGGGTGAACCGACGACCCGACGAACCCGCCGCGATTGTTGCCTCTGCCTGTCAGAGGTGGATCTCCAGAGCTCACAGGTGTGCCTTGCATGGATTGTGACTCCATCATCTCGTCCCTCGCCCTCTTCAACACGTGCCGGTAGTGCCATAGAAAGAAGCTGGCTTGCTGAAAACTATGTCCATTCCGTCTGTTCTCTTCGGTCTCAATGAAAACATTCAGAGATAAACCTTTTTTAGGGTGGGGTGAGGAGTACTGGAAATGTATGACTCCGGGTTACAATTCGGCCATAAGTATACAGTAGACCGCCCACTGTCCTCACTTTGATTATGCTGTAGCACATACTGTAGCTATGATGATGAGCGATCTCTCTCAAATGTAGACAATGACCCAAAACACACTGCCGCCCGGGGTTTGCATTGCAAATGAGGGCATACACTGTGTCAAGACGCCAGCAGAGTAAGTAGACCTACAGTACAACACTTTTTCACAGCACATTACTCAACACTAGTGAGCCTCACCTCGCCTACGATAGGCCTACAGTATATCTAAAAATGTTTCCCCCCCCCCCCCATCTCTACATGTAGGTCTCCTGATTTAAACCCGATTTAACTTGTTTGGCATAAACTGAAAACAATCCGTAACTCTGCCAAGCCTACAGGCAAAGAGGATGTTCAAGATGTTTTGGCCATCAAAATGTTTTGGCTTGAGAAACTGACGATACATTGCAACAAATACATTGATCATCTCAGCAAGGTTTTACCCGTGATCGTGGAGCTGGGGGAAGTGCAACTAAAATGTGGTTGAGAAGGTGTTGAAATAATACCTGTCAATTTTGTCAGAATAAGAAAAGGGAGTTTGTTTCAAATTCATGACCAATGAGCATCTGTTGACAATTATATGACTGTTGGTTCAAAAGTGGTGTAGCAGACACGCCCCAAGTAGCTCCACATCATTAGTCACCTATGAAACGAACACACATATTCATAGGTAAAAGCTCTTGATTTTTAAAGAATGTTCCTATTTTATTGGATAGTCATATATATTGTATGGTCCATATATACTCAACATTATACTCACAAACGATTAACTGCAACTTTGTTGACAAGCAAACACTTACTGGAACTAAGTTTAGGTTTAGGGGTTAAGGTTAGCCACAAACCATAGCTGTCTTTGATGCCGGGCCTGCATTGTCTTCAGAACTCCTTAGCTCTGATGATTGCAACCTCTGTTTTGCAGACGGTGTTGTCCTTCTTTTTAAAATTTATTTTTTATCATCCCATGCCTTGATTCCTTGGTAAAGGAGAATGGAGATTTAGTTAATAGTAATGACCACACATTACTGTGAAATGTGAAAAACACACACACACACACATATATCCTTGTCCGGTCCCTTAGAAATGGGTAGTTGCCCACCAATGATGTACAGACATCTTTATATTGTCTGCTTGTAGGGTACCTTTGAAAATAGTAAATCAATGTAGTGTTCCATCACAACACAACACATCCCATGACTACACACACACAAACTCACATGAAGTGCCAATTTATAAACTTACCAGGTATATGTGCACATGGTATCAAATAAAACTTAAGATGATTTGGTTCCTCCACTTCTACCGATGAGTGGGAGAGTGGAAATCTTCACTCTGTTGGTTGAATTTACACTGCAGGACTGTGGGGAACTCAGGAAGGGTGAATATTGTGGGCCACAGTTTTGTGTTGGCAACTAGCTAGCTCATTTGAGTTAGCCTGCACTGTAGCTAGTTAGCTAATAATACATTGTTTTTTAAAAACATTTTCGGAATGTATTTACTTACTTGAATAGGTTCTCCCAGCCTTGTGGCCAATTGTAAACAGTGCAGCGAAGTGGGTTTGTCACCAGCGTGTTTTATAGGATATTACTATTGAACTATGTACCAATTTAAAACCAGACATTCATGCAAACTTGTTATGCTACATTTTTGATGCACAATCGAACATGCTGCTTGCTATATGCTGCCAGCATGCACACTAGTGAGTCACAATGGGCGGCCTAAGCGACACATGGCTAGCTATCTAGCCAACTTCACATACTGTATAGATAGGTAGCTGGTGATATTTAATTCACTTAGCTAGCTAACTTCATATTAGCTAACTATATTGACGTATTTATCACTGTAAAAAACTAACTCCAAATGAATTTGTAGTTAGCTAGCTAACAGCCATGGAGGAGGGTGAAAGTATAGCAGATCCAACTGTCAAAGTGAGAGAGTAGGCTATTCTGGATAAGGCAGGTACTTTTGTGTAGTTCCTGTCCCTGGATGTGAGGACGAAGATAATAGTAACATAATATTCAGTGTGGTGTAATTTGACTATTATGAAGTCTGTTTCTTGTGAGGTTTTCTGTCCTCAGATAAAGATAGCTATGAAAGCCTGTCTACATACGAAGAGCAGTGGTTCTCAGTCCTGGTCCTGGGCACTCAAACGGGTGCACATTTTGTTTTTGCCTTAGCACTGCACAGCCGCTTCAAATGATCAACTCATCATCAAGCTTCAAGTGGTATTTGTGTATTCATTTATGACGCTAACCTTGATATGATCCTGTTATTGTCACATGCTACACATGCACATGTGTGCCCATGCATCTATCAATCCAATGTTATCATGATTTGTTATCACGGTTATTATACTTTAGTAATCCACAATGACCTTGTGATGTAAAAGTCTAATAATTACATTGTCTTCCATATTCATACAGATACCTTGTAACTGGAGATTCCTTCAAAACGATTGCCTACAGTTAACGTGACGGGCACTGCAAGGTTGGGTGACCAGGGCAATCTGGGACTGCCTCCTGGAGAAATTCAGGTGTTTTAAGGCTACCTGTGTTCTGCATAACTTAATGAGGATGGACATGAGGAACAGGAGGGGATCTGCAGCTCGCCGCCGTGTGCCAGAGGAGAAGTCTGCTGCTCTGCAGGATGTTTCAAGGATGGGGTCCAACAACGCAGCAAGAGAGGCAATCCATGTGCGGGAGATCTTCACCTCCTACCTCATAGACACCCTATAACCCACACCTACACACTCATGTATCAATCTGATTGATGGATTGTGTTGTGCAGTAAGCAGGCTCAGGTGTATAACTGTGCCTCCTTCCACCTTCAAAGAATAGGCAATAGGGCCAACCATGGAGAATAGTAAGACACTTCATTATTTCTATAACTAAGCGATATTATTTGTCCTCGTGTGTCCGTTCATGTTTTTCAGCATAAAGTACTCTGCAGCCACTTAGTGTGGTGTGGAGGCCACACACACAGATTCCTGTTGAACGCTGTCCCTTTATCTACCTTATTTTCTCAATAAGTCTCTCTCCTCTTCTCCCTAGATTGTCTATGTTATATCAGCTGATATCAGCAATATCAGCTGAACCCCTCCCGCATCTGAACTGGCTATATAGAGGGCACAGCATGATCAGAGGTGAGATGTCACTTGGTCTGGTCAACAGGAAGTATTATTAAAGAGATGCTTTACATTGAACTACAGGTAGGGAGGGATGCAGTAGTCCCAGAGTTAATGATCCAAGATCAGTTTGCATTGCACCTCCTGATTATTATGATGAGTAACACTGTTAGAATAAAAAATAAAAACAAGGCTTAAAAATGCTATCTCTTATCTCCATCTGTCTCTCGTCTGCAGATATGTTTTGATGTGAGAGAGGATGCCAACCCCCAGTCCCATCATCGCCACCTCATCCGCTTTTAAGATAACCTTCGGGCCGACTAGAGACACTATTATGTAATTGTGATGAACAGAGAATATTTGGGTAGCACTGATTCATGAATCATATCCCTGCTCCTATGTTCTTACCTCTTTCCCTTTGTCTTTTACACCTTTCTCTCCACCGCCTCTTTCTTCCTCTGTTTTTATAATGCACAACAGATGTGCATTGAAGTACAGATGTAACTTTTATTTGTACTACAATTATAATATTAACGAATGTATTCATAACACTTGGATAATTAACTTCTTTCAATGAAGCGTTTCACATTCTCTACTGGTTGAAATTAAGTCTCGATTTGATTAAATACTACACCTATCCTGTGTTTCAAATCAAATCAAAGTTTATTTGTCACGTGCGCCGAATACAACAGGTGTAGATCTTACAGTGAAGGCTCTAACCAATAGTGCAAAAACGTTTATCAGATCAATGTAGGTGAAGGGCATTAAGCCATTGAGATGAACCAGTTTTAGAGTATTTACATGATGCATAGGAAGTGTAGTGTACTTAAAAATATATATATATTTCTGTATGTATGAATTACAAATCCGCCTTTAACTAGTTAAATCCTGTTTCTAGTCTATTAGTTACAATGTGTAATCATTGATGTCCCAGGAGCAGGAGTGGTAAACACTGTTGAAGCGTAAAATTGTAATACATACATGCAGACATACCATCATTCAAAGACTGAAATTTGATACTCATAGTATTGGGTATGAGTGAAAAATTATCTTAGACATTCATACCTGAACTGCACCTTTATTTGCCAAGGTAGAATACATGATCAGTGAATATATTAAATATACAGGCTACAATGTGAGAATCTCATGCATGGTAATAACTACATGTATATACGACTTGCATCCTTGGCACAAAGTTATATTATATTCTACTCAATCCATAGGCTTCATTAATGTCATTGACTGTTTTTAAATTGATATAACTGGCTATGATAGCTGAGGTTCATAGCTAGCTTCTGAACTAATATGTACAGTTGAAGTCGGAAGTTTACATACACCTTAGCCAAATACATTTAAACTCAGGTTTTCACAATTCCTGACATTTAATCTTAGTAAAAATTCCCTGTTTTAGGACAGTTAGGATCCCCACTTTATTTTAAGAATGTGAAATGTCAGAATAATAGTAGAGAATTATTTCTTTCAGCTTTTATTTCTTTCATCACATTCCCAGTGGGCCAGAAGTTTACATACACTCAATTAGTATTGGTAGCATTGCCTTTAAATTGTTTAACTTGGGTCAAACGTTTCGGGTAGCCTACAACAAGCTTCCCACAATAAGTTGGATGAATTTTGGCCCATTCCTCCTGACAAAGCTGGTGTAACTAAGTCAGGTTTATAGAACTCCTTGCTCGCACATGCTTTTTCAGTTCTGCCCACACATTGTCTATGGGATTGAAATCAGGGCTTTGCGATGGCCACTCCAATACCTTGACTTTGTTGTCCTTAAGCCATTTTGCAACAACTTTGGAAGTACACTTGGGATCATTGTCCATCTGGAAGACCCATTTGCGACCAAGCTTTAACTTCCTGACTGATGTCTTGAGATGTTGCTTCAATATATCCACATTTTTCCTCCTCATGATGCCATCTATTTTGTGAATTGCACCAGTTCCTCCTGCAGCAAAGCACCCCCACAACATGATGCTGCGACCCCCGTGCTTCACGGTTGGGATGGTGTTCTTCGGCTTGCAAGCCATCCCCTTTTTACACCAAATATAACGATGGTCATTATGGCCAAACAGTTTTATTTTTGTTTCGTCAGATCAGAGGACATTTCTCTAAAAAGTACGATCTTTGTCCCCATGTGCATTTGCAAACCATAGTCTGGCTTTTTTATGGCGGTTTTGGAGCAGTGGCTTCTTCCTTGCTGAGCTGCCTTTCAGGTTATGTCGATATTGGACTCGTTTTACTGTGGATATAGATACTTTTGTACCGGTTTCCTCTAGCATCTTCACAAGGTCCTTTACTGTTGTTCTGTGATTGATTTGCACTTTTCGCACCAAAGTACGTTCATCTCTAGGAGACAGAATGCATCTCCTTCCTGAGCGGTATGACGGCTGCGTGGTCCCATGGTGTTTATACTTGCATACTATTGTTTGTACAGATGAACGTGGTACCTTCAGGCGTTTGGAAATTGCTCCCAAGGATGAATCAGACTTGTGGAGGTCTACAATTTTTTTCCTGAGGTCTTGGCTTATGTCTTTTTGATTTTCCCATGATGTCAAGTAAAGAGACACTGAGTTTGAAGGTAGGCCTTGAAATACATCCACAGGTACACCTCCAATTGATTTGAATGATGTCAATTAGCCTATCAGAAGCTTCTAAAGCCATGACATAATTTTCAGGAATTTTCCAAGCTGTTTAAAGGCACAGTCAACTTAGTGCAGGTAAACTTCTGACCCACTGGAATTGTGATACAGTGACTTATAAGTTAAATAATCTGTCTGTAAACAATTGTAAGAAAAATTACTTGTGTCATGCACAAAGTAAATGTCCTAACCGACTTGCCAAAACTATAGTTTGTTAACAAGAAATTTGTGGAGTGGTTGAAAAACGAGTTTAATGACTACAACCTAAGTGTATGCAAACTTCCGACTTCAACTGTACATGCACACACTACGAACTCCGAAATTGCTCTTTCTAATATTTCTATATATCTTAATTCCATTAGTTTTTGCTTTGTGTGTTTTGTTGTGTATTGTTAGATATTACTGCACTGTTGGAACTAGGAAGACATGCATTTCACTACACCCACAATAACATCTTCAAAATATGTTTATTCAACCAATAACATTTGATTTGATTTTGATTTAAAGGCGGTGGAATTATTAGGGAATGAAGTAAAGGTCAGTATATGGCATATCTTTTGACAGACACACCGCAACACCTTCATGTATTCGATCTCCAAACCAAAACGAATAGCAGGTGTATAGCACCCGATTCTCATGCTTAAGTTCAAGGTGAGAATACGCATAGAGAGAAAGACCTGTACGTGAAGGCGGAGAAATGTGAGTTTTCCAAACGAGCCGTTTCCTTCCTAGGTTATCACATTTCCACCTCGGGGATGGTGATGGAGTGTGACCGCATCAAGGCCGTGCGTAATTGGCCGACTCCGACCACGGTAAAGGAGGTGCAGCGGTTCTTAGGGCTTGCCAATTACTACCGGAGGTTTATCCTGGGTTTTGGTCAGGTAGCGGCTCCCATTACCTCACTGCTGAAGGGGGGACCTGTGCGTTTTCAGTGGTCGGCAGATGCGGACGGGGCTTTCAGTCGTTTGAAGGCGCTGTGTTGGCGCATCCGGACCCTTCTTTAGCGTTCATAGTGGAGGTGGACGCATCCGAGGCTGGGGTTGGAGCAGTGCTCTCACAGTGCTCGGGTACGCCACAGAAGCTCCGCCCCTGTGCTTTTTTTTTTAAGAAGCTTGGGCCGGCGGAGCAAAACTATGACGTGGGGGACAGGGAGTTGTTGGCTGTGGTTAAGGCCCTGAAGGTGTGGAGACACTGGCTCGAGGGGGCTAAGCACCCTTTCCTCATCTGAACTGACCACCATAATCTGGAGTATATCCGAGCAGCTAGGAGACTGAATCCTCGTCAGGCAAGGTGGACCATGTATTTCACCAGATTTCGATTTACGATCTCGTATAGACCAGGTTCCCTTAACACTAAGGCCGACGCGCTGTCCCGTCTCTACGTCACCGAAGACCGGTCCATCGATCCTACTCCCATCATTCCGGTGGCTAGGCTGGTGGCACCGGTAGTATGGGAGGTGGACGCGGACATCGAGCGGGCGCTAAGGGAGGAACATGCGCCTCCACAGTGCCCGTAGGGTCGTAGGTACGTGCCGCTCGCTGTCCGTGACCAATTGATTCGGTGGGCTCATAGTCTACCCTCGTTGGGTCACCCGTGTATTTCGAGGACAGTGCAAAGTCTTAGGGGGAAGTACTGGTGGCCCACCTTAGTTAAGGACGTTCGATTCTATGTCTCCTCCTGTTCGGTGTGCGCCCAGAGTAAGGCTCCTAGGCACTTGCCACGAGGGAAGTTACAACCCCTCCCCTTTCCACAACGGCCGTGGTCCCATCTATCGGTGGACTTTCTCACGGATCTTCCCCCGTCTCGGGGAAACACGACGATCCTGGTTGTTGTAGATCGGTTCTCTAAGTCCTGCCGTCTTTTCCCGTTGCCCGGTCTCCCTACGGCCCTACAGCTGGCGGAGGCTCTGTTCATCCATGTCTTCCGGCACTACGTGGTGCCCGAGGACATCGTTTCTGATCGGGGTCCCCAGTTTACATCACGAGTGTGGAAGGCGTTCATGGAATGTCTGGGGGTCTCGGTCAGCCTGACCTCGGGGTATCACCCAGAGAGTAATGGGCAGGTGGAGAGAGTGAACCAGGAGGTGGGTAGGTTTCTGCGGTCGTATTGCCAGGACCGGCCAGGGGAGTGGACGAGATACATCCCCTGGGCTGAAATGGCCCAGAATTCACTAAGCCACTCCTCTACCAAAATGTCACCGTTTCAGTGCGTGTTGGGGTACCAGCCGGTCCTGGCACCATGGCATCAGAACCAGACCGAGGATCCTGCGGTGGATGAGTGGGTGCAGCGCTCTAAGGAGACCTGGAGGGCCGTCCAGGAGTCATTACGTCAGGCGAGTGGACGGCAGAAGAGGAGTGCTGACCGTCACCGTGTTTGCACCGGGGGCGAAGGTCTGGCTCTCGACCCGAAACCTGCCCCTCCGCCTGCCCTGCCGGAAGCTGGATCCGCAGTGTGTGGGGCCATTTAAAGTCCTGAGGAGAATAAACGAGGTGTGTTATAGATTATTACTTCCTTCGTATTATTGTATTAACCCCTCGTTTCATATGTCTCTCCTCAGGCCGGTGGTAGCTGGTCCCCTGCACGAAGGTGAGGTTCCGGAGGTCCCTCCGCCCCCTCTGGACATCGAGGGGTCCCCGGCGTACATGATACGGGCCATTCTGGACTCGAGACGCCGGGTGAGGGGCCTGCAGTACCTTGTGGACTGGGAGGGGTATGGGCCGGAGGAGAGGTGCTGGGTCCCGGTGGGGGACATATTGGATCTATCTATGCTGAGGGAGTTCCATCGCCTCCATCCGGATCGCCCTGTGTCTCGCCCCCCGGGTCGTCCCCGAGGCCGGTGTCGGGGCACTGCGGGAGCCGCGCGTCGGGGGGGGGGGGGGGGGGGGGGGGGGGGGGTACTGTCACGAATATTACCGAAGGTGGCTCCCCTTCCCGTTCGGGCGGCGCTCGGCGGTCGTCGTCGCCGGTCTACTAGCCGCCACCGATCCCTCTTTTCCCTTTTCGTTTGGTGTTGTCTAATTGTTTTCACCTGTTCCTTGTTGGGGTTTTTGAGTTGGGGTATTTAAGTTTGGTTAGCCCGCCTGTGTTTGTGCGGGCTTGTTACTGTTTACGTGAGAGGTGTACTCTGTTTATTGTTGGGTTTTCACTGTCCGGTATTTCCCAGTTGCACTTGGTTTTGATATGTTACGCCTGTGTTCGGAGTCACACAGATACTTCTGCTCTATGCGCCTGACTCCACACCCATCCTCTTCGAGCGTTACAGTATCAGTCTATTGAACGCCCAGTTTGTCAACAACTATTGAAAAACAGTGCTAGTGTGTAAGAATATTTGAAGATAAATACACCACGCAGAGGACTAAAGGTCAATAGAGTACTAAAGTTCAAGAGGACTAAAAGTCAATAGAGTACTAACGATCAATGGAAATAGTTTTTTTTCTGTGATAGGGGATTAATGATCAATGGTTCAGAGACATGGGAGGAATTTTAGTCCGGGACTCATAGCTACAAGGCAAGTTCTCATTGGTCCAAATTGTTTATTGAGCATGAAATAGGATACTTGTTATTTGAATATTGGCCAAGTTGAACTGCAATGAATTCTAATTAGTCAACTGTGGTTGGGTTGGGTTATAAAACTACATCCTGTCCCTTTGTTCTGTGGAGAGAATCACCGAGGACAGGGGAGAATGAACATCTACCTCCCATCATAACATCTATGATTTGTCCTCTTTGAATAAACCTATTTTTCTCCCCCCGATTTGCTTTGGGGTCTGTGTTACTGAAGAGTAACATCAACTGCCAACAAGTGCAACTGAGTTGAATTGGTTAACCTCACTTGCAATGCCACCTCCCGTGCTATCAAATTGCTAGTTTTTCGGTGGCTTAGCTGGCTAAGGCAGTTGTTGACAGGGTGTTCATTTGTAGTGAGAGGGTGTTCACGTGTAGTAGTAAGTGCTCGCGAAGAGGCTACCGTATACTGTCAGCGGCAGCGTGACCCCCATTACAGTGGTGTTATGACTGGGATAACTTGTTGTTGATTTGGGAGGTGGCGCTCTTTTTCATGGTCCTTCGAGACGGATCGAAAGAAGCAAGACGCTTGAAACACAAAAATCGGCACATCAGGAATTAAATTAATACAACCATAGTGCAATGTTATATTTATTTCTTACAGTAACTTTTGTTTGGTTGCCATACAAGAAGTATTGAGGATTTGGGGGGAAGGAAGAGTGCAGTTACAAGGAACTTCTCTTTCTTTTTCATTTTGATAATTAGATAGTCGACTCTAAGTATGCAGAATTACAACATATGGAACATGAACACAAATATACACAAAAGAGAAACGTCTTTGTAATTATGTAGAATAAAAAATAAAATAAAAAAATTCAACCATAAGAGAAAATAACAAAAGTATCAAAATAGTTGCCGATGGGTAAGTGAAGGACTGTGTTGTGATGGTAGTGATGATAGTGAGCCATGCCAGTCCTTATGTAGCATAGCCTTATAGTCACACAGTGATGGTTTGTATAGCATCTTAATACGACTACTCAGTTCTATAATTCTGCAAATAAATTAGCTTAGTGATATGTTTTTTTTTTTCCCCATGAAGTCAACAGTCACAACTAGTCTTTTTTTGTACATGTCTATGTAAGTTGAGCATAAAAGTGTTATCGGGACAGTTTTCGATCCAGTGGACTATGAGCTTATGTATACATTTAAAGCGTTTCAGTCATTTATACACACATTATACACAGACTAAGTGATTGGAATTGTCAAAATTTACAATATTCAAGATAGGCAGGTGATGGCCAGAGGATAGTATATAAAATACATTTTTATTGGACAAATGTCTTCTGTCCACTCCAGCTATCAGTGTTCATAACATCAACAGGTGATGATATATCATGATAGTTCATCTTAAGACTGGGAAAAACCACAACCAAGGAGATCCATTCAGTAAAAATATTGCTTCTTAGTTTCCTCATAAATCTGATAATATTAATTTATATTAATTAATATTTATATATAATACATAATATAATATAGTAATATATTTTAAAAAAACAAAAAACTTTTTGGCAAACCACACTTCAGAGTTGAACATTTTTCTCCAAATGTCTTTTAGAAGATTCCATATAATTCTATATAATCATAAAAAATACTGTGCTTTTTTTCTGTCACTCTTTTGTTGTTTCTTTTAAAATAATGAATGGATTATAGCAGCGTTAATACTCCTGTAGGTCCTCTCCTTCTGTTGGCCTGGTATTCCCTTTTTAAATCATTTTTAAAAAATCATCCCTTTGTCTTCCCTTCATCATCATACAGTTGCACACAGGGACAGGGAGCGAGAGAAAGGAATAATCACCAAGGGAGCTTTTTTTTTGGTCCAACAGGAGACCCTAAATTGCAGACAATCCAAACAATCATGGTTATGTTCATAGAACATCCCTGTGAACTGATAGAATCATGGATAATGTCTCAAATGATCACACATACTGTTCACGTTTTAGTGATATGTTATAATATATAGGTAATCTGGGTACAGTAGAATACATGGCTTCCACACTTCTCTTTGCAGTGCATTATGGGGTAGTTATAATCTAGTTCAGAGGCAGAAAGGCCAGAAATGGGGCACTATGTAGAGAATAATGAGCTATTCGAGGCACTATCCAAACACAAAACAGGGATAAAGTGACAAGGAAATAAGTTCTGAGGGTGGATACAATGGTCCTATTCTTTCATAGAAATTCTCTCTCTAAACCTTTTAGAAATATTATACATATCATTATTCTATAGATGTACTCTTTTCTTTAAATCATTCCTTTATACACATTCAAAGCAATAAATATATTCAATTTACGTAAAAACCAATGCCACCAAACACTTCCTGGGTACTCACCTATCAGCAGTTCTCATATTAACATTGAAGTAATGGTGTTTCATGAAAAGGGATGGAGACAATTGATTGGCTGTCAGATGGGATTTCTGATTAGAAGATAAGCTTGTTCTACCTGCTCATTGGTGTGAGAGCTTTTCACTGGTGTTGAGAAAATGTCTCAGTAACACTTTACTTGAAGCCTGTAGTAATAATACGTTATAACGTTTTATAAGCAAGCCTTACAGAATGGTTATACCTGCATGCTTAAGTAAAGTGTTACTGAGGACTCTCCCTCTCATTCTCAAATTAACAGGGACAAAATGCATAATCTAAAGCCTGCTCGGTCAGTGCTGCTGTGTCACACCTATTTTCTTCCCTCTGGAAACACCAGATAGGATTAACACCTCTTCTTGTCAATAATTACGTTTTGTGATTCATCGGCGATGCAAACACGGATTATACACAAACTTTGTAAACGTTCCTATAAATATTTTTTTAAATCCTCTTCGGTGATTGTGTGAATGTCTGGGTAGTAGATTTATTATTATTTTATATATATATTTTTTAATGTAACCTTATTTAACTAGGCAAGTCATTTAAGAACAAATTCTTATTTACAATGACGGCCTACCCCAGCCTAACCCGGACGAGGCTAGGCCAATTGTGCGCCGCCCTATCCCAATCATGGCCGGATGTGATGCAGCCTGGATTCAGATGGAGTGCCTTAGACCGCTGCGCCACTCAGGAACCCACATTTTTGAGTTTTGAGTGAATTCATATTATTCCTATTATTCTTGGCCCCTGCACTACACAGTATACTGTAGGTGAGCACACAGTCAACCACAGTGTCCTACGTTAACAGAGACCACGAAATAACGTCCGTTTTGCTCTCATCCTTTCAAAGTGGGCGTCTTCAAATTCTTGCCGAGAATCATTGTCAACCAAAGAAAATACAGCCCTCACCTATACCACAACAGCACACACTGGTACTAATATAAAAGCAATGTTTGATTTGCGAAAGGAATCACTCAATAACTAGAAATGATTAAAGATGGCTGAACAAAGAGGAGAGATGGCGATATTGTGGCAGAAAATTGAGTTTCCCCAGGTTGTTGTGATAGGTGGATTATTTCTGTTATAGGCCTGAAGGGAGATTGGTCGGTTGGGCGGTAGGGTGTAGGGAGGTTGCATCCCACTCCTGTCGGGGTCGCTGTCAAGTGTGTGGAAGACGATGACAACACACATGATGCCAACACTTAGGGCTAGATTCTATCAGATTCATGCCATCCGCGTAGCTGTTGTTTTTGCGGTGTCGGAGGTGGAACTGTGTTAGAGCTGTCAAATCCACAAGCGGCTCCCAGCATTATACCTAAAACGGACATTGCCATTGGCTGTACGGAGTTGCATTAAGATAAATCCCATGGAGCCCTGTTTACAAGTTCGAACACTGGAATGTGAGATGCAAGAATCTGACAGAATCTAGGCCTTGCACTCTCACTCATGTCTTTCTAAAACACATTTAACAAACCTCCCACAGCGTGTGCACACACACACGTACATCACAAACATGTCTCTGACAAAAGGCAAATACACACACCTTCCACAGTGAACAGGGATGTGAAGGGGACAGTGGCGCCTGCTACAGTGGAGCCCCTCCAGCCATGCATTAGAGTGACCAACACATCATTGTGTGTGTGTGTGTGTGTGTGTGTGTGTGTGTGTGTGTGTGTGTGTGTGTGTGTGTGTGTGTGTGTGTGTGTGTGTGTGTGTGTGTGTGTGTGTGTGTGTGTGTGTGTGCGAATTATATAGTTTAGGATTCAGCTAAACATTTCTGCAAAGGTTCTCGTTTCTAATGTTTTTCAAATGTCTGTTTTTCAAATGTCTCTACAACGTCAGATGCATCCATAAATATAACCCACGGTTTTACTCTAGTGAAGAAATATTATCTGAAGAAACTCTAGCAAAGATAGAAAAGGAGTGCCAACCAGCTCAGCTGGTTTCAAACACCCGCGCTGGGGGAGCTTGAAAAAGGATTGAGTATTCCAATACTGATTTTTATCAGTATTTCAAAGTGTTTGAGGGCTACGTTTCAAGAGTATTCCAAAGTGTGGTCTTTTGTATTGTGAGCATCCCTAAAAAGATGCAGGATTTTTTCCACTCTTTCTCCATTCTGTATTCGGAAACGCCGCCTTTCTCCAGGCTATTCCCAGCAGTTCCGCCAGGATTCCGACATCCCCTGATACTCGGGAAGCAGAATAGGAGTGATCAAACACAAACACGCCACAGAGGCGAGGCAGGAAGGGAGTAGTCAGAGGCCGATTTCTAAATCGTCCAAGACTTTCCAAGACTGAGAAGGAAAACAGGTAGGAGAGAGAGTGTTCCAGATAAATCCACACCCCCTGGCTTTATCTGTCCTGCAGCATTTTGAGGGCCCTCTCGATGTTCATGCGGTGGCCCACCCGCGTCACCCCCAGGTCAATTAGATCTTCTTTCTGCAGCGAAGGCAGGTGGGCGCCTTCGATCTCGTTGTCCAGGAAGGCGTCTTTATGCTCCGACAGATTCAGGCTGTCCAGCCAGTCGGCCACGTCCAGCTTGCTCCACAGCTCCACGGGCTTGGAGGCAAAGGGCTTGCCCGAGGTGGCTATGGCCTGCATTAGGGTGAGCGGCGAAGGGGAGCGCGAGCCACCGCACGAGGACCCTTCACCAAGGCTACCGCCCATGCTGCCGAAGCCTCTCACATTCTCCATGGGCAGGGTGGGCAGGCCGAAAAGGTCGCTAAGGCTGGGTGAGGAAGAGTGGGTTAAAGAAGAGGGGCAGGGGGGCGAGGAGAGGGACGAGGTGTCCGGGGGGCTGCAGAGGTGAGGGGGCAGGCTGGAAGGAGGGGTGCAGGAGGAGGGGGGCAGGCTGAAAGACACGCTGGAGTTACGCTGGCTTCCTGTGGCTGGAGAGCTGAAGAGAGAGAGAGAAAGAGAAAATAGAGAGGGAGAAAAGAGAGATCATGAGAACCTAACATATGTATGGCACAGTGATGAACTATGGTATAGAGTGGCTGTACAAACGAGTCCAGACCATAATGATCAGAACATAGCAACCAAAGAAGACCATGGCAACCTAGAGAAACTTGGCCAGATAGAAACATCCGCCAAGAAGCAGACTCCTCCCCCTCCACACGTGACTCACATCCTCCCACTACAGCATACGTGTGGTTGGGTGTGTGTGTGTTCAGACCTGGCTAGTGTTCGCTGACCTTGACGTGTGGTAAACCTGCTGAGGCTTGGTGTGGAAGTGGGGTTCACCTAGAGCTTTCTAAATAAACACAAAGTTCATGAACATTCAGTATCTTACTGATCTAAGCACAGAATTCTACTGAAATACTTGAAAGAGCCACTATGGTGCAGTGTTGTAAGTGGATTTTTACCTAAACCTTTACTTCACTGTTATTTTACAGTCTACTATTTAACAAGTAGGCTATCCATATTTAGCATTTTTCAAACACCTGAAAAGCTTTTTTCCCCTGCAATATAGAGCCATAATCATTATACTTAATTTTGTGTACAAAATATGTTTATTATTCAGCATATTTAAGCATACATCTTGAGCTGTCTGTATTCTCCTGATGTATTTTTTAAAGAAACTAATTATGCTTCTTTGCATCTTTGCATCTCTGCTCAAATCTGGGTAGAAGATTTAAAGGAATGTGAGTCTTATTCAGTACATTTAGTAATTGCTTGCTTTTCTAAAGTCTATCAACCCTGTCAGCAGGCATGCCAGCTAAGACAGACAGCAAGCTACCTCTTCAATCTGCACACAATACACCATAATGACAAAGCAAAAACAGGTTTTTAGAAATTGTCCAAGTGTATAAAAAAAACAGAAATATCACATTTACATAAGTATTCAGCACCTCTGGCAGTGATTATAACCTTGAGTCTTCTTGGGTATGACGCTACAAGCTTGGCACACCTGTATTTGGAGAGTTTCTCCCATTTTTCTCTGCAGATCCTCTCAAGCTCTGTCAGGTTGGATGGGGAGCGTCGCTGCACAGCTATTTTCAGGTCTCTCTGGAGATGTTCGATCGGGTTCAAGTCCGGGCCTTGCCTAGGCTACTCAAGGACATTCAGAGACTTGTCCCAAATCCACTCCTGTGTTGTCTTGGCTGTGTGCTTAGGGTTGTTGTCCTGTTGGAAGGTGAACCTTCACCCCAGTGTAAGGTCCTAAGCACTCTGGAGAAAGGTTTTCATCAAGGATCTCTCTGTACTTTGCTTCGTTCATCTTTCCCTCGATCCTGACTAGTCTCCCAGTCCTCGCCACTGAAAACATCCTTACAGCATGAGGCTGCCACCACCATGCTTCACCGTAGGGATGGTGCCAGGTTTCCTCCAGGTGTGGAATTGGAATTCTGGCTAAAGAGTTCAAGCTTGGTTTCATCAGACCAGAGAATCTTGTTTGTCATGGTCTGAGAGTCATTTAGGTGCCTTTTAGCAAACTCCAAGTGGGCTGTCATGTGCCTTTTACTGAGGAGTGGCTTCCACCTGGCCACTATACCAGGCCTGATTGGTGGAGTGCTGCAGAGATGATTGTCCTTTTGGAAGGTTCTCCCATCTCCACAGAGAAACTCTGGAGCTCTTTCAGAGTGACCATTTGGTTCTTGGTCACCCCGTTGCTCCCCTCGAACGCGTCTTTTTTTTAGGTATTATATAGTGGAGCTGCATAAATATTGATCTCCACTTTCTGGAGGATCGAGTTTTGAAATCAGTGGAATTAGAGTATGATAGCTAAAGAGATCTCCGGATTACATCTTCATACTAAGGGCAACTAGGCAAGTCAGTTAAAAACATATTCTTATTTACAAAAAGGCAAAAGGCCTCCTGCGGGGACGGGGGCAGGGATTAAAAATAAAATAAATACAAATATAGGACAAAATACAGATCCCGACAAGAGAGACAACACAACAGTACATAAAGAGAGACCTACATTTCTAAGTGACCCCAAACTTTTGAACGGTAGTGTATATTTTTTACACATTTGTAAAAATGTCTAAAGACCCGTTTTCATTTCGTCTTTAAGAAGTATTATGTGTAGATTGATATGGAACTTTTTTAATTTAATACATTTTTGAATAAGGCTGTAACGTAACAAAATGTGGAAAAAGTCAAGGATTCTGAATACTTTTCGAATGCACTGTACATTAGATAACTGTAGGGGGCGCTGTGTTGAAGCCACCGTGCCTACATCTTGGCACTCCCTCACCATTTAAAAAATATATTTTTGGAAGCTATAGAAATGCCTTTATTAATAACTACATTAATTTTGGCCACATTTATTATATTAGACACCTTAATACATACTTTAAAATTATATTATGTGAGCTAAACATAGTAAAAAAATATATATATTTTTTTCAAATCCTTAAAATCTACTTTGTTTTGAGACTGCTAATGTTACTGTCCACAGTACAACAACAAAAATTATATTTACATGCAATTTTGTCCTTTTCATTCCTATGGAAGACTTCAAAGCCTTTGAATGGCCAATACTTAGCATCCTCAATTCAGGATTTATATACATCATTGGTACAAACACTTTGTCATTTGGATGTGGCATTCAACATTTAAACAGTGAACAGTATTTGACTGGGAAATTCATTTAAATTGAAATAACCATATATCACATGTGATTTTCACCATTGCATATTTCAGCTGGCATTCCCTCTAAGGTTCACAATACAGTATTTGTATTTATTAGGGGATCCCCATTAGCTGCTGTCAAGGCAGCAGCTACTCTTCCTGGGGTCAAAACATATTAACAAAGGATAAAACACTACATCATATAACATTATTACACCACTACATATCTACAATACAAAATGTAGAATTCCACCATACAACAATATTACAATGTACGTGTGTGTAGAGTGCGTGTGTTAGTGTTTGTGTGCGTATGCGTGTGTCTGTACCTGGGTGTGTATGTCTCTTCACATTACCCGCTGTTCCATAATGTGTATTTTTTATCTGTTTATTAAATCTGATTCTACTGCTTGCATGTGTTGCCTGATGTGGAATAGAGTTCCATGTATTCATGGCTCCATGTAGAATTATGCGCCTCACAATGTCTGTTCTGGACTTGGGGACTGTGAAGAGACCTCTGGTGGAATGTCTTGTGGGGTATGCATGGGTGTCCGAGCTGTATGCTAGTAGTTTAAACAAACAGCTCGGTGCATTCAGCTTGTCAACACAAAAACAAGTAGTGATGAAGTCAATCTATCATCCACTTTGAGCCATGAGAGATTGACATGCATATTATTAATGTTAGCTCTCTGTGCACATTTAAGGGTCAGCTGTGCTGCCCTGTTCTGAGCCAATTGTAATCCCTCTTTGTGGCACCTGACCTATAGCAGGGGGTGTAAAGGCATAACACATACATTTTTCCAGCAGCAGACTATGATCGATAATTTCAAAAGCCGCACTGAAGTCTAACAAAACAGTAACAGTAACAGTGACAGACTCTGTTTAAGAGAACGCAGATAACCAGGAAAAACACACACACGTCTCTTGGTAGTTGAATTGTACATAGAACAACAATGCACCATATCGAGGAAGAGGATTATACAGTATTTGAGGTCAGCACAGCTGGGATGAATCATTCTGAAGTGATTATTACTGTCATATCCAGCAGTTAATTCCAGAAGAATACCATTTGACCATCTGGCTTCAGCATCACAGTATCCTCGACTCACAAAAATATATATACCTAACACAAACATGCAGTGGGCTTGACACAACACTAGAGGGACGGAAGAGAGAACCTAGATCTGGTTTGCAATCTAATGTAAATATACATTTTTTAGGAACAGTGTAGTGTGTAGTGTACATATCAGCCCCCCACAGACCACAGAGATTTGTGCAGCACCAGATGGAGTGGTGAGATGAGTGATGGATCGATGGGGAGATGGATGAAGAGGCGTATGGTGTGAGAGCAGGGAAACACAGGGCAAACCAATCACCTCCCCCAAAAACAAACACACCTATGCTCCATTCTATTCAGATTAACACCCTCTTTCAATTCCACCTCTAAACTTCCTTCTGTGGTTCCAAACTGATCGGGCTCTGAAGGGCTGCAATGCCTGCTAATTCGTCGACTAATATATGTGTAGAAGTCATTAAATACAGTGGCAAGAAAATGTATGTGAACCTTTTCGAATTACCTGGATTTCTGCATGAATTGGTCATAAAATTTGATCTGATCTTCATCTAAGTCACAACAATAGACAAACACAGTCTGTTTAAACTAATAACTCACAAACAATTATGCGTTTTCAAAGGGTTCACATACTTTTTCTTGCCACTGTATACTGTAATTACACTCCTAAATTTGGACAAAACCAGAATACTCAGCAGCCCTTGGTGCCCAGGTTGGTTGTCCCTTCTTTCCCTCGTACTATATGGATAAACTTAAGGGAAGTTAGGGAGGGAAAGTGAAGAACACAAGGGCGTTATTTGTCCCAAATGGAATTGGGCCAATGTGAAAGCACTCAGTCCCCCCTCTGGACCTGTAGCACTTTGCACCATGGGTAAAACTTACAGCTTGTTTTTTCAGCACCATCTTTTCCACAGGAAGTCGTCGTGATGGAGTGAGAGATGGAGTGAAACAGAGGACACATGAAAAGATGAGACAACAACAAAACACATGGAGAGACACAAACCCTCTATCACGCACGAACACACACACAAAAAGGGGGAAAAAATGGAACACAAAATCTGACAAAATGTAGTGAAGAAAGAACATCTGTCCTTCTTAACTGACAACTAACTCCAACGCGATAACCTGCTTGGGAAGATGGGACTTAAAAAATTCACTTCACAGAACAGAAATCTCGTAATTTCCTCTAACAGTCATAGTCTGGTCTATTTCACATATACTGTGCATGCCCATGAACTGCACATGCCCCATGAATGCACTTATAAAAGTTATAGAAGTCGATGCTTCGTTATCTGACACACTGATCCATTTCTAACTGAACAATACCTTGCTGTTGCACTTGTGATCACAATCAATACCATCATGCTGACGAGGTGGGAGAGGGATGAGGGTGTCAATACCCTACTGTGACAGAGCAGAACACACCCTGGACCACACATGGGCAGACATTATCCAGCAATGAAAGTAGAAATGATACCTTCTGACTTGGTTGCTTTAATGACCAAGCTTTCGCTCCAACCTTCCATAGTAGATGTAATAGCCCAGAAGCTGAATGGTTTACTGTGTATAAATGGGTCTGCTTTGACCGTGTCATTAGAGAGCACACACAACATCATCTGAGCCATTTTCTACAGAGTTAGTACTGGATGCTCCAACTTAGTGCAGTGAATTGAACCGTTATAGATATAATTTACTGTACACACGCATACACACACAAAAACAGTCATGAGACTCTTTCTCCATCTCACCACACACCCTCAGACATGCACGCACGCATGCCTGCATGCACTCACGCACACAATCACACACTTAGTCTCACACACACACTCGGATATGTTATGCAACCGTGGCCTAGTAAAGGAGGTGGCACGTGATGTGGATGTGCACACTGTGATGACACTGAACTACGGTTAGGCCTGACACACACATCCCCTTACCCCCCTCCCGCTGACACCACTCCAGCAGGCCTCAACTCCTTTCATTCACCGGTGCACTAATCTGTGAACCTCAAAGACAGGGATAAAAGTGAAAAGGAAACCATTTAAGAATGCTAAAAAGGAGGAAAAACAAATCACTCATGTCGTAGCGTTCAACGCTGAAGACAGAGAGAGACTGTTTCTTATGAACCTGTCTAAGTTAGAGAGGGGGGGAGAAACTGAGACAGAAAGAAACAGACAGAAAGAGAAAGATACAGAGAAATAAATAGAGATGGAAGGCCCGAGAATGAGAGAGAGAGAGAGAGAGAGAGAGAGAGAGAGAGAGAGAGAGAGAGAGATAATATAGGCCACCCTCTCTTTCATATCCATCTGCTCCATGTGCTCAGCTACATGGCACCTTGCCCCTTCTGCTACCTAATCCCTCACACACTTGCTCACTTCAACTGTTCTATATGATCTCTCTCCTTCCCTCAGGCTGTATTATACAGTACAGTGCCATCTTTCCCTTTAACTTACACTAAGTAGTGTATCTGTTTTCCATATAACAGGTTTTACGGAAAACTCTGTCAATATCATTGGTCCAACTTATTCCAATCAATCAGCTTGAAATGGACAGAATAATGCCAGTCCCAAACACCTTCGCCTCCAACCTTTCCTTAGCACCTATCTCTTCTGTGTTTGCAGATCTGTGGCGAACCAGAAAGCTGTAAGCAATCTAGCGGAAGGAAGCTCTGGTCAGTCCATTGGAGGGATAGGTGTAGTGGAAACCATCACCATATAATTTACTCATACCTAGTCAAAAAACAGATCTGCAAACACTGGAGAAGTATTCATAACCTGAAATAAATAAATCATCTCACTACAATACATTTTAATTGAAAGTTAGCAAAAATAGATAAGCTCTTGCTACTATGGAAATGACAATACCTGGAAAAATCACCCTGATTAACTCGTTTTTCATATCCCAGTTTACCTATTTACTTATAGCCCTGCCTACACATAATGACTTGTTTTTTTATTTTATTATATGAGCAAAAAATATTCCACTTTATTTCCACTTTATTTTATGAACTCGGAGGGCAGAAATGATTAAATATTAAAGCATTTGACCTCTCACTAAAGGCTTCAGTCATACAAAAGCTATACTTAAATCCAAACTGGTTCTCCAGTAGATTAGTAAGAATGGCTTACCCCATGTTCAAGAATGGGCTTTGCCCTTTATTCAGATTACTACCTCTCACTTTCGGTTATTTGAAAAATGTATCCTCCCCAAAATATCGCTATTTTTAAAACAAGCCATAGAAAGCTGGTTGCAATTGCACTTTAATCCACCAGAAAAGACAGAACAAATATTATAAGACATATTATGGCATATTATACATATTATTAAGTCAAATATACTAATTGATAAAAACATTTTTGAACGAAAAAAAGACAACTGTATAATCTTTGTAAATGATATCATAAATATGACTGGTGGAGTTATGTCACATGTGCAGTTAGCAAAAATATCTGGAAATGTCTGCTCTATCTAAATTACAACCAACTGATTGACCAACTGAGACAAGTGGAAGGGGGAGAAGGTAAGGAACTTGTCTGTCGGCCCCGCATTAAAGACCAAAATTGTTCAAAGAAAATTGTGATAAATAAAAAAGTATACCAGTTTAATTTAAGGACCAAAGAAATACAGCTGCGCCATACAGGTTGCAAAATAGTTGGGAAGAGATTTTCGATGTACCGATTCCATGACACAGGGTTTATGAACTGATATACAAAACAACGCTGGATTCAACAGTTCTTAGTTTCTACATTTTTTATTATTATACAAAATTCTTGCAACCAATAGAATGTTATATACAACCATCCCAGCTCTGCAAATTTTGCTGTGAAGAGACAGAATCATTATATCTGTCACACCCTGATCTGTTTCACCTGTCTTTGTGCTTGCCTCCACCCCCCTCCAGGTGTTGCCCATCTTCCCCATTATCCCCAGTATATTTATACCTGTGTTCTCTGTTTGTCTGTGGTCAGTTTGTTTTGTTCGTCAAGTCTACAGCGGTTTACCCCATTGCTCTTGTCTTTTTCTAGTTTTCCAGGTTTGGACCATTTCTGCCTACCCTGACCCTGCATGCCGTTCTGTACCTTGACACATGACCCTGGATTATTGACCTCTGCCTGCACTGACCTCGAGACTGCCTGTCGTTCTGTACCTTATGCACTCTGATCTGGATTACTGACCTATGCCTGCCCTTGACCTGTCGTTTTGCCTGACCCCTGTTCTAGTAATAAACTTTTGTTACTTTGATACTGTCTGCATCTGGGTCTTCTCCTAAATGTGATAATATCACTTGTTTTGGTACTGGCCAAATGCTTGTTTTTGGTTCAGGTCCAGGTCCAGGTCCAGGAATGGCTGAAGAATTGCAACATTTATCTCGAGCTAACTCTGCAAATAGCACTTCTAGTTGATTTGAAAAGTCATAGTCAATCGACCAATAATATAATAACACTCTTATCTTAAATTTACAATCTGTATAAACTATGAAAATAGAAAGGTTCAGAACTTTTGTGAAACATCACAGCAACAAAAATATGGTAATTAGAAATCATAAATAGATGGTCTTCAGAGATATATAGGAGGGGTTGAGGGTAGCTGGAGGGAGGGACTAAAACAAAAAAAGATAACTAATGTAAAATATACTGTGTCCGCAAAAGTAGAAGCCTATGTATTGTTGTCCATTAGTCTATTCCAATTACGGAAGGGGTGTTAGGGTTAGGGGAAAATAATAAAGGAAAATATAAATATATGTATATTTTTAAACAATGTGCAGTACCAGTCAAACGTTTGGACGCACCTACTCATTCAAGGATTTTTCTTAATTTTTACTAATTTCTACATTGTAGAATAATAGTGAAGACATCAACACAATGACATAACACATATAGAATCATGTAGTAAGCAAAAAAGTGTTAAACAAATGAAAATATATTTTATATTTGAGATTTTTCAAAGTAGCCACATTTTGCCTTGATGACAGCTTAACTCTCTCAACCAGCTTCATGAGGAATCCTTTTCCAATAGTCTTGAAGGAGTTCCCACATATGCTGAGCACTTGTTGGCTGCTTTTCCTCTGCTCTGCGGTCCAATTCATCCCAAACCATCTCAATTGGGCTGAAGTCAGGTGATTGTGGAGGCCAGGTCATCTGATGCAGTACTCCACTCTCATTGGTCAAATAGCACTTACACAGCCTGTTTTGAGTCATTGTCCCATTAAGCTCAAACCAGTAGAGATGGTGTATCCCTGCAGAATGCTGTGGTAGCTATGCTGGTTAAGTGTGCTTTGAATTCTATATAAGTCACAGACAGTGTCACCAGCAAAGCACCCCCACACCATCACACCTCTTGCTCCATGCTTCATAGTGGGAACTACACATGCGGAGATCATCCGTTCACCTACTCTGCGTCTCACAAAGACACGGCGGTTGGAACCAAAAATCTAAAATTTGGACAGATTTCCACCGGTCTAATGTCCATTGCCTGTTTCTTGGCCCAAACAAGTCTCTTTTTATTATTGGTGTCCTTTAGTAATGGTTTCTTTGCAGCAATTAATCCATGAAGGCCTGATTCATGCAATATCCTCTGAAGTTCCGATGTGACTGTTACTTTAACTCTGTGAAGCATTTATTTGGGCTACAATCTGAGGTGCAGTTAACTCTAATGAACTTATCCTCCGCTGTGGCGGTCATCATGAGAGCCAGTTTCATCATAGCGCTTGATGGTTTTTGTGACTTGAAGAACCTTTCAAAGTTCTTGAAATTTTCTGGATTGACTGACCTTCATGTCTTAAAGTAATGATGGACTGTCGTTTCTATTTGCTGATTTGAGCTTTTCTTGCAATAATATGGACTTGGTCTTTTACCAAATTGGGCTATTTTATGTATACTACCCCTTCCTTGCCACAACACAACTGATTGGCTCAAACATATTAAATTAACCTTGAACAAGGCACACCTGTTAATTGAAATGCATTCCAGGTGACTACCTCATGAAGCTGATTGAGAGAATGCCAAGATTGTGCAAAGCTGTCAATAAGGCAAAGGGTGGCAACTTTGAAGAATCTCAAATATAAAATATATTTTGATATGTTTAACACTTTTTTGGTTATTACATAATTCCATACACGTTATTCCATAGTTTCATTTTCACAATGAATCTATAATGTAGGAAATAGTATAAATAAAGAAAACCCTGGCATGAGTAGGTGTGTCCAAACCTTTGACTGGTACTGTACATATACAAAAAAATATATATGGGGAATTGGAAATGACAATTACATTGGTAGAAGCCACAGTCCATCTGTAATATTAATGCTGATCTACCCCCTAAAAAAACAACAAAAAAACAAAAAATACAAACACGGGAAAATGAACTGCACTAGGCTAAGAGATACATTTTTTCCAACCAGGTAGCTATATAGGCCACTCTCTCCCTTCTGGCTCTAACAAATTCCATAGTCAAACACTGAGGACTCTTTAATATATTAGACCTAACAGTTCCCAGAAAAACCTCAAAGCTACAGGGGAACCCTCTTGTCTTATCTGTCATAATAAAAACCTAACTCGTGCCAATAAATAAATAAAGCTTCTTGAATTGAAATGTATTTGAATGGAATTCTCAAAGGCAACAGACAAATATCTTGTCTCTCTCGAGACAGCAAGAAGCAGATTGTGCAGTCAACCTTTCTACCTGTTCTTGATTATGGGGATGCTATTTATCAAAGTGCGGCTGCCTCTACTCTTAAACCTCTGGATTACGTTTTTCATAGCGCCATTCGTTTTATCACAGGAGACAGTTTAATTACTCATCATTGTATTCTTTACAAAAAGGTTGGCTGGACCTCTTAAGTCACGTAGACAACAAAATGCTCATCCAGAGGTGTCTCTCCTAGTGGCCGGGGAGTTTAACGTAGGGAAACTTAAATGTCCAACCAGAGGGGAAAAAACTCTAGACCACCTTTTCTCCACATGGAGACACGTACAAAGCTCTCCCTCCCCCTCTATTTGGCAAAACCTAAAGCAGGAAGTACTAGTGACTCGCTCAATATGGAAGTGGTCAGATGACGCCGATGCTAAGCTACAGGACTGTTTTGCTAGCACAGACTGGAATATGTTGCAAGATTCTTTCGATGGCATTGAGGAGTACACCACATCAGTCACTGACTTCATCAATAAGTGCATCGATGACATTTCCTTGTTTGTATTTATTTATTGTTTACTTCAGTATATTTAGTAAATACTTTCTTAACACTTAATTTTTCTTAAAACCGCATTGTTGGTTATGGGCTTGTAAGTAAGCATTTCACTGTAAGGCTCATTTTACAAATAAAATTTGATTTGATCACATCATTACGCTATTTTTGTTTACAAAACCCTGCTCCACAAACTTCCGACTTACATCACTGTTAATATTTAAAATGTTATCAAACCCGTTCACAGGGTTGGTTTAGCACACCGCCATGCAATCTCCATAGACAAACATTGGCAGTAGAATGGCCTAACTGAAGAACTCAGTGACTTTCAGCATGGCACCGTCATAGGGTGCCACCTTTCCAATAAGTCAGTTCGTCAAATTCTGCCCTGCTAGAGCTGCCTGTCAACTGTAGGTGCTGTTATTGTGAAGTGGAAATGTCTAGAAGCAACAATGGCTGAGCCGCAAAGTGGTAGGCCATACAAGCTCACAGAAAGGAACCGCCGAGTGCTGAAGCACGTAGTGTGTAAAACTTGTCTGTCCTCGGTTGCAACACTCCCTAACGAGCTCCAAACTGCGTCTGGAAGCAACGTCAGCACAATAACTGTTTGTCGGGAGCTTCATGAAATAGGATTCCATGGCCGAGCATTACCATCTGGCAGTCAGATAGACAAATCTGGGTTTGGCGGATTCCAGGAGAACATTACCTGACCGAATGCATAGTGACAAATAAAATTTGGTGGTTGAGGAAGAGAATGGTCTGGGTCTGTTTTTCATGGTTCAAGCTAGGCCCCTTAGTTCAAGTGAAGGGAAATCTTAACGCTACAGCATAAAATTACATTGTAGACGATTCTGTGTTTCCAACTTTGTGGCAACAGTCTGGGGAAGGCCCTTTCCTGTTTCAGCGTGACAATGCCCCCGTGCACAAAGTGAGATCCATACAGAAATGGTTTTTCGAGATCGGTGCGGAAGAACTTGACTGGCCTGCACAGAGCCCTGATCTCAACCCCATTGAACATCCTTGGGACGCCGATTGAGAGCCAGGTCTAATTGCCAAAATCAGTGCCCGACCTCACTAATACTCTTGTGGCTGAATGGAAGCAAGTCCCAGCTGAAATGTTCCAAAATCTAGTGGAAAGCCTTCCCAGACGTGTGGAGGCTGTTATAGCATTAAAGGGGGGGAACTCCATATTAATGCCCATGATTTTGGAACGAGATGGCTTTGAAACTGATTGGTTAGAGATGATCCAATCGTTGATGACTTTGTTTTGTACAACACCCCTCATTGTGAGGTCACCATTTGCTTCAATGATAGCAGTCTCAGAGTGAATTATGTAGCAAACATAGAGCAGTGGAAGAATTCATTTTAAGCCATTAGGCAACCATTTCCTGTCAACACAAGTAGAACAGAAACTAACCTCTAACCTCCTCTTAGAAATAGAACAGAGCCAAGCCCTCTTACTTAAATACTTCCACCCCCTCCCATCCTCATCTTAATGAGATAGAGACATATATATATGAAGGATGGTCTGTTTCATACAAAATGCATGTGACCCGTGAATAATTTAACATATTTTTTTTATTCTTCATTACGCAAGAGGAAGGGCAGCTTAAAAAAGCATGAGCTACCTGAACACACACACACACACACACACACACACACACACACACACACACACACACACACACACACACACACACACACACACACACACACACACACACACACACACACACACACACACACACACACACACACCAGGGCTGGGGTCAATTTGAATTGAAGGCTGTCAATTCAGGAAGCAAACTGAAATTTCAATGAAGGTTTGACAACGGGCTCTTGAGTGGCGCAGCGGTCTAAGGCACTGCATCTCAGTGCTAGAGGCGTCACTACAGACCCTGGTTTGATTCCAGGCTGTATCACAACCGGACGTGATTGGGAGTCCCATAGGGTTGTGCACAATTGACCCAGCGTCATTCGGGTTAGAGTTTAGCCGGGGTAGACCGTCATTGTAGATAAGAATGTGTTCTTGACTGACTTGCTGTTGAATGATATTATAGATGAAATGATTAATAATGTATACATTTCAATTAAAACCATTTATTCTGATACTATTATGTTATGATATGAAATGTATGGGCTCTTGGTTAAGCTGTTACTGAAAATGTAAGGAAAACAAATTAATTGTCTGTACTTTGCGGGAAGTTTAAGGGAGGGATGACGTATATTTTCCGACAGATAAGAATGGTCCTTGATGTACCATTTGTGGAGGAGAAGATATCTTTTAGACAGATTGGAATGTCTGGTTTATGAGAGGAGTAGAAGACATCTCCGGACCTGAAAACACTGGGCTATTGTGGGAATCGGAGAGAGTGTGGGAAACTGATGATGTCATTTTCAGTTTATAACCTGTGGAAATATGTGTATGTGGTTAGTACTCTCTTGAAATAAACGCTGTTACCTGGTTTTTAAGACTGGTCTCGATCTACTTCATGCATAATTAATGAACTTACAACTCATTAATGAAATAGAAAGAGTGCGAATTTGGTTTTGGCTACAAAACATATAGGAATTTATTCCTCTAACACTTGCCTAGTTAAATAAAGGTTAAATTAAAAATTAAAACATAACATACACAATGCATGCATGACCTATGGCATAAACATAATGTCAGAAGCCTTGCGGATAGATCTAGCCATAGCTATCATTGTGGCTCCATTGCAATGTAGTTTGCACTTAGCTAGTGTAGCATTGTGGTTAACGTTCCATGCACAATTCAGAGGACTTAGCTTGTATTGCAGCTGAAACCATCTAGTGCATTACAAACATAATTTTGCTAGCATTGGGCTAAATCTAACCTTATCAGTAGATATAGTAGATATAGTACAGTAGTTCCAAGAATAGAGTGCCTTTTAAGTGCCTTTGATATTTTACGTAGAACATTTGCACCAATATTGAATTTTAAAAGCCTGTAATAATATATATCGTGCCCTTTAAAATAAACAACATGGAAAAATCTGATTTATAATATGAATAAAGACTTGCTAAAGTACAACAAAAAAACAGCATTGTCCATGTTTTTCCGACTTCTAGGAAGATTTTAACCCAATTTTTTTTTTTGTGGCAGAAAAATTAATGCTAGAAATGTGTTCACAATTTCATATTTTTTGTGGCATTCAATTGGCCCTCCCTGTTGCACACATCACGCTTCCCTTCCTCCTGTCACAAAGTGATTTATTACTGATTTAAGATTAAATATTTAACCCTGTTACTTTAATTGGCACTTAATTGGCACTAACTCTAGTAATATTTTTTCTTGAGATGGGAACAAGTTTGTAATGAAGTTGAACATGCACTCCTTATGACAGAATGTTAAAATTAGAAATACAGTGCCTTGCGAAAGTATTCGGTCCCCTTGAACTTTGCAACCTTATGCCACATTTCAGGCTTCAAACATAAAAATATAAAACTGTATTTTTTTGTGAAGAATCAACAAGTGGGACACAATCATGAAGTGGAACGACATTTATTGGATATTTCAAACTTTTTTAACAAATCAAAAACTGAAAAATTGGGCATGCAAAATTATTCAGCCCCTTTACTTTCAGTGCAGCAAACTCTCTCCAGAAGTTCAGTGAGGATCTCTGAATGATCCAATGTTGACCTAAATGACTAATGATGATAAATACAATCCACCTGTGTGTAATCAAGTCTCCGTATAAATGCACCTGCACTGTGATAGTGTCAGAGGTCCGTTAAAAGCGCAGAGAGCATCATGAAGAACAAGGAACAAGCCAGGCAGGTCCGAGATACTGTTGTGAAGAAGTTTAAAGCCGGATTTGGATACAAAAAGATTTCCCAAGCTTTAAACATCCCAAGGAGCACTGTGCAAGCGATAATATTGAAATGGAAGGAGTATCAGACCACTGCAAATCTACCAAGACCTGGCCGTCCCTCTAAACTTTCAGCTCATACAAGGAGAAGACTGATCAGAGATGCAGCCAAGAGGCCCATGATCACTCTGGATGAACTGCAGAGATCTACAGCTGAGGTGGGAGACTCTGTCCATAGGACAACAAAACAAGTATATTGCACAAATCTGGCCTTTATGGAAAAGTGGCAAGAAGAAAGCCATTTTTAAAGATATCCATCAAAAGTGTAGTTTAAAGTTTGCCACAAGCCACCTGGGAGACACACCAAACATGTGGAAGAAGGTGCTCTGGTCAGATGAAACCAAAATTGAACTTTTTGGCAACAATGCAAAACGTTATGTTTGGCGTAAAAGCAACACAGCTGAACACACCATCCCCACTGTCAAACATGGTGGTGGCAGCATCATGGTTTGGGCCTGCTTTTCTTCAGCAGAGACAGGGAAGATGGTTAAAATTGATGGGAAGATGGATGGAGCCAAATACAGGACCATTCTGGAAGAAAACCTGATGGAGTCTGCAAAAGACCTGAGACTGGGACGGAGATTTGTCTTCCAACAAGACAATGATCCAAAACAAAAAGCAAAATCTACAATGGAATGGTTCAAAAATAAACATATCCAGGTGTTAGAATGGCCAAGTCAAAGTCCAGACCTGAATCCAATCGAGAATCTGTGGAAAGAACTGAAAACTGCTGTTCACAAATGCTCTCCATCCAACCTCACTGAGCTCGAGCTGTTTTGCAAGGAGGAATGGGAAAAAATGTCAGTCTCTCGATGTGCAAAACTGATAGAGACATACCCCAAGCGACTTACAGCTGTAATCGCAGCAAAAGGTGGCGCTACAAAGTATTAACTTAAGGGGGCTGAATAATTTTGCACGCCCAATTTTTCAGTTTTTGATTTGTTAAAAAAGTTTGAAATATCCAATAAATGTCGTTCCACTTCATGATTGTGTCCCACTTGTTGTTGATTCTTCACAAAAAAATACAGTTTTATATCTTTATGTTTGAAGCCTGAAATGTGGCAAAAGGTCGCAAAGTTCAAGGGGGCCGAATACTTTCGCAAGGCACTGTATAAATTGAATAAAAACGTTTTCCTAAATTGTACCCAAAAGGCACTCTATTGGTGAAATGACCAGGTAGCATGTGTCTGAGGTGTCCCATAACTGTACATATTACCTCAATTACCTCAACTAACCGGTGCCCCCCGCACATTGACTCTGTACCAGTACCCCCTGTATATAGCCTCGCTATTGTTATTTTACTGCTGCTCTTTAATTATTCATTTTTAATTTTCTTTTAATTTTTTCTTAAAAATGCATTGTTGGTTATGAGCTTGTAAGTAAGAATTTCACTGTAAGGTCTACACCTGTGGTATTCAGCACATGTCACAAATAACTGCATCATTAGGGCTATCTGAAGAAATATACCAGAAATTTGAATAATTTACGTGAGGATGGGCTAGAGCAGGGTTTTCCAAACTTGGTCATGGGGCACATTTTAAATGCAAGATTAGTTTTTTGCTCTTGCACTACACAGCTGATTCAAATAATCAAAGCTTGATGATGAGTTGGTTATTTTAATCAGCTGAGTAGTGCTAGGGAAACAACCAAAACTTTACCCCTGGGGGGGAGGGTCCAGGACCAAGTTTCAGAGGGAATATTTGATCAGCAGATGGATATATAAAAATAGAAAATATAGACCATCTAACATTCTTAATGCCCGCAGCTTGGCTCTTTGGAGATGGAGGGTAGGGGTTTGTTTAAAGGTCAAAGGTGAGAGGTGTCGGCGCAAGTGGTAAAGGTCAAAGGGAAGGTAGATTTATGTGTTACCTGGTTCCAAAGCCGCCCCTGGCCCCTGTGGTGGGTGAGTCCAGGGAGTCCCCCGGTTTGGGCCGGTGCATCTGTGATAAGATTGAGCTCAGCTCGTTGATAACCGTGGCCTTGGGGTCGGGCATGGGTGGGCTCCTTAGCTCCGGGGGCTCGCCCCACAGCTTGGACGACCGATGGGGGGGAGTCCTGGGGAGTTCTGGGGGGGATATGGACCCGGGTGGAGTGGGAGGGACAGGAGGGGGCGCCTCAAAGGAGTCCAGGGATTCCTCCATGAGGACGTTGTGGTAAAGTGCAGTGTTCTTGTTGATGATGGGCTTGTTTTTGGGCTTGGGGGGAACAGGGGGTCGGTCGTCGAGGTAAGCCTGGCCGCCAGTATAAACCATAGAAGTGTTCTCCAGGGCGCTGTTGTACCCGCCCTCTGACGACAGTACAGAGATGTTCGAAACTGTGGAAATGGTGCTGGTAGTCTCTACATGGGGGTCTCCACTTCTGCGACTGTCTACCTCCTCGATGCTTGAGTCAGTGACACCTTTCTCAAAGCCACCGTCGGGGGGCGGAGGGGGATAGAAGGGTGGGGGCATGCAATTGGACACCCCGCTCCCTCGTCTGAACTGGCCGACAGGGGTCGGAGCGTGAGTGTAGTAGGGGGGTGGATGTGGTCCCCTGGTTCCCATCCCGTTGCGTCTCTCTTGGTCCCGTTGCTTGAGCAACTCAGCGATGGTCGTTGCCTGGTCCTCAGGGATGTCGATGCTGTTGGCGAACTCCAGCGGTGGCGGCAGGGGCTCGGAGAAGACAAACTCCTCCACCTCCTCAATGTCCACCGAGGCCAGCGGGGGAGGGGGCATGCGGAAGGACAGCTTGACTGGCTCGTCGACCGAACCCCCGGCTGTGATGGTCTTCCCCCGTGGCACGGGGGGCAGGGGCTTGGTACTGTGGCTGTTGGCGGGGGGGTTTGGCTGGTTGGGGTCTCTCAGTTCGCTGGGGATGCTGTTGTCCCGGGCTGGTGTGTTCTCCTGCCCCCTGTCTTCCTCCTCTGGGCTGTTTTTGGAGTGCACCATTAGCAGACCGGCCACTTTCTGCGTTTGTGACGTGTCCACAACGTCGATCTGTATGCCCTTCCCATCCTCCGCCGCCTGCTGCCTCTCCTCCCTCTCTCCGTCAGTCTCGTACTTCTGCTCCGTCATATGACTCTTCAGGTCCCCCCTTATGCCTCGCCCCAGGGTTGTCGTGGAGTTGGCGAAGCCCGGCTCAATGTTGGAGCGGAGCTTGGTATCGATGAAGAGGGGCTGATTGAGGCTAGGTTTGTGGGGGTTGGGGGGGAGGGACTGGGATACGTCGCTCTTGGGGTGCGGTTGAGGTTGAGAAGGGGGTGGGACTTGCGTTGCCATGGTCGTTTGTGTCTGCTCTTTCATGGCTCTGTCCCGGGCTGCCAGCGCTAGGGCGAGGGGCGAGTTAGGTTCCAGGGCATTACCCGTGACGGGGTGCAGGAAGCCCCATCCTCCGTTTGAGCTGTAGGTCTTGGGCGTGGTGGCCGGGAGACTGACGGGGCTGTCCGGGAGACTGACGGGGCTGTCCAGGTTGGGATACTGGCCGGTACGTGCGGTCAGAGGCTCCCTCACCACCTGGGTGGGCTCAGGGGTGTTGAAGTCTGTCACGTTACCGCCACGGTCAACCCCTTCTTGGGAACGCAGCAGGGTGGTGGCCGGCGGGGGTGCCATTATCCTCCGCAGGTGCTCGTCGTTGCTGAACATCCCCTCGTCAATGGACTTGGACTGGCGTAGCCGCGGGGCCGGGGTGGGGTCTCCCAAGTCCTCATCTCCCATATCGGTGGAGAGGAAGCCAGGTGAGTTCCTCCGTGCCTCCAGCCTCTTCTCCCGGTCCCTCACTGCCCCTGCGATGGCAGCTGCAAAGGGGTTGTTGACAATGGGGTCTTCAGGCCTTAGCCCCCTGCCCCCTGCCCTAGGCGTTAAGGGTGGGTGTTCGGGCGTGGTTGGCTCAATCTCCATACTGCTGCCCTGGCTGCTCTTTCCACTGCTACTGGTGGAAGGCTCCTTGACAATGATGGTGGGGATGGGAATGGACGAGAAGGTCCTCTCAGTGGGTGTGGTCGGCATGGAAACGGCGCCTGAGGGCAGGGTGCAGCAGGTCTTCTCTGGGCTGTCCTCCACATTGGGCTGCTTGACCAGCATGCCCTTCCTTCTCGCCGGCTTGGCGGGCACGTACAGCGCCTTGTTGCCCACCTCCGAGTACGGGTTCTCGGGCACGTGCGCCCGTCCTCGGCTTCTACTATCGTACTGTTCTGAGCTCTGGCGGTGATAACCTCGCCTTAGCGTCCCTACATCTACCGTGCGGTTGCCAAGGGTAATGGCGTTGGAACATTTTCCAGCGGAGTTGAGGGTGAGGCCCGGTCGGGTGGTGCCGTAGCCTCTTGGCATGGGGGAGACAGAGGGAGAGTTGTAGGAGGAGGGGGGAGATGGGGGGGAGCTGGCCGGGGGAGGGGGGATGTCTTCGGATGTGTCTGGCATGGAGAGGCTGCGGGTGAACTTGAGTGGGGGAGGGGAGAGGAGCGCCTTCTCTTCTTTCTCTTCTGTTATACCTGAGAGAGACAGAAATAAAGAGAGAGAATAAGAGATGGAGAGAGAGAAAGCGATATCTGTCAATTTTATATGTGTGATTATATTCCATTTCACCTTTCTTATTGAGAAACATTTTTTGAGACATATTGTTCACTTAACTTTTTAAATTCTGTTATCAGTTTTAGGAAGTTGTCTATGGGTCAGGTGTGAGGACTGCATTCTATGTTCCAGATATTATAAAAGTATGCTCAAGCTACTGCATATTTTTTTTATTTCACCTTTATTTAACCCGGTAGGCCAGTTGAGAACAAGTTCTCATTTACAACTGCGACCTGGCCAAGATAAAGCAAATCAGTGCGACAAAAACAATAACACAGAGTTACAAATGGGATAAACAAACGTACAGTCAATAACACAATAGAAAAAATATATGTACAGTGTGTGCAAATGTAGTAAGATTAGGGAGGTAAGGCAATATATAGGCCATAGTGGCGAAATAATTACAATTTAGTATTAACACTGGAGTGATAGATGTGCAGATGATGATGTGTAAGTAGAGATACAGGGATGCAAAAGAGCAAATAAATAACAATATGGGGATGAGGTAGTTGGGAAGGCTATTTACAGATGGGCTGTGTACAGGTGCAGTGATCGGTAAGCTGCTCTGACAGCTGATGCTTAAAGTTAGTGAGGGAGATATGAGTCTCCAGCTTCAGTGATTTTTGCAATTCGTTCCAGTCATTGGCAGCAGAGAACTGGAAGGAAAAGTGGCCAAAGGAGGTGTTGGCTTTGGGTATGACCAGTGAAATATACCTGCTGGACCGCGTGCTATGGGTGAGTGTTGATATGGTGACCAGAGATAAGGTGGAGCTTTACCTAGCAAAGACTTATAGATGACCTGGAGCTAGTGGGTTTTGCGACGAATATGAAGAGAGGGCCAGCCAACGAGAGCATACAGGTCTCAGTGGTGGGTAGAATATGGGACCTTGGTGACAAAACGGATGGCACTGTGATAGACCACATCCAGTTTGCTGAGTAGAGTGTTGGAGGCTATTTTGTAAATGACATCGCTGAAGTCAAGGATCGGTAGGATGGTCAGTTTTACAAGGGAATGTTTGGCAGCATTAGTAAAGGAGGCTTTATTGCAAAATAGGAAGCCGATTCTCGATTTAATTTTGGATTGGAGATGCTTAATGTGAGTCTGAAAGGAGAGTTTATGGTCTAGCCAGACACCTAGGTATTTGTAGGTGTCCACATATTCTAAGTCAGAGTAGTGCAGGTAGTCAGGTGGGCGGGTGCGGGCAACAATCGGTTTAAGAGCATGCATTTCATTTTACTAGCATTTAAGAGCAGTTGGAGGCCAAGGAAGGAGTGTTGTATGGCATTGAAACTCATTTGGATGGTTTGTTAACACAGTGTCCAAAGAAGGGTCAGAAGTATACAGAATGGTGTCGTCTCCATAGAGGTGGATCAGAGAATCACCAGCAGCAAGAGCGACAGCATTGATAAATACAGTGAAAAGAGTCGGCCCGAGAATTGAACCCTGTGGCACCCCCATAGAGACTGCCAGAGGTCCAGACAACAGGCCCTCCGATTTGACACACTGAACTCTATCTGAGAAGTAGTTGGTGAACCAGGCGAGGCAGTCATTTGAGAAACAAAGGCTATTGAGTCTGCCGATAAGAATGCGGTCATTGACAGAGTTGAAAGCCTTGGCCAGGTCGATGACGACGGCTGCAGAGTACTGTCTTTTATCGATGGCGGTTATGATATCGTTTAGGACCTTGAGCGTGGCTGAGGTGCTCCCATGACCAGCCCCGAAACCAGACTGCATAGTGGAGAAGGTACGGTGGGAATCGAAATGGTCGGTGATCTGTTTGTTTGCAGGGCAGGATGGATATAGGTTTGTAACAGTTTGGGTCAAGAGTGGCTCCCCCTTTGAAGAGGGGGATGACTGTGGCAGCTTTCCAATTTTTAGGGATCTCAGACAATATGAAAGAGAGGTTGAACAGGCTAGTAATAGGGGTTACAACAATTTTGGCATTTTCATTTTGGAAAGAGAGGGTCCATATTGTCTAGTCCAGCTGATTTGTAGGGGTCCAGGTTTTGCAGCTCTTTCAGAACATCAGCTATCTGGATTTGGGTGAAGGAGAAGTGGGTGGGGGGGGGGGGGGGGGGGCATGGGCAAGTTGCTGCGGGGAGTGCAGAGCTGTTGGCCGGGCTAGGGGTAGCCAGGTGGAAAGCATGGCTAGACGTAGAAAAATGCTTTTTGAAATTCTCGATTATCATAAAGAACAACCAGGCATCCTCTACTGACGCGATGAGGCAGGCATCCTCTAACCGAACCAGGTCAGTTAGAAAGGTCTGCTCGCTGAAGTGTTTTAGGGTGCGTTTGACAGTGATGAGGGGTGGTCGTTTGACCGCGGACCCATTATGGACGCAGGCAATGAGTCAGTGATTGCTGAGATCCTGGTTGAAGACAGCAGAGGTGTATTTAGAGGGCAAGTTGGTTAGGATGATATCTATGAGGGTGCCCATATTTACGGATTTAGGGTTGTACCTGGTAGGTTCTTTGATAATTTGTGTGAGATTCAGGACATCTAGCTTAGATTTTAGGACGGCCGGGGTGTTAAGCATATCCCAGTTTAGGTTACCTAACAGTACAAACTCTGAACATAGATGGGGAGCAATCAATTCACATATGGTGTCCAGGGCACAGCTGGGGGCTGAGGGGGGTCTGTAACAAGCGGCAACAGTGAGAGACTTATTTCTGGAAAGGTGGATTTAAAAAAATAAAAAGCTCGAACTGTTTGGGCACAGACCTGGATAGTATGACAGAACTCTGCAGTAGATTGCAACACCGCCCCCTTTGGCAGTTCTATCTTGACGGAAAATGTTGTAGTTGGGGATGGAAATCTCTGAATTTTTGCTGGCCTTACTAAGCCAGGATTCAGACACGGCTAGGACATCAGGGTTGGCGGAGTGTGCTAAAGCAGTGAATAAAACAAACTTAGGGAGGAGGCTTCTGGTGTTAACATGCATGAAACCAAGGCTTTTACGGTTACATAAGTCAACAAATGAGAGCGCCTGGGGAATAGGTGTAGTACTGGGGGATACAGGGCCTGGGTTAACCTCTACATCACCAGAGGAACAGAGGAGGAGTAGGATAAGGGTATGGCTAAAGGCTATAAGAACTGGTCGCCTAGTGCATTGGGAACAGAGAATAAAAGGAGCAGATTTCCTGGTCATGGTATAATAGATTCAGGGCATAATGTACAGACAAGGGTATGGTAGGATGTGAGTACAGTGGAGGTAAACCTAGGCATTGAGTGACGATGAGAGAGGTTGCATCTTTGGAGGAACCAGTTAAGCCAGGTGAGGTCTCCGCATGTGTGGGGTGTAGGACAAAAGAGCTATCTAAGGCATGTTGAGCGGGACTGGGCGCTCTACAGTGAAATAAAACAATAAGAACTAACCGAAACAGCAGTAGACAAGGCATATTGACATTAGAGAGATGCATAAAGAAATCACAGATGTTGATCAGCAGAGCTAAGACAACAACGAGCAAATGGCGATGAATGGGCAGAGAGGGTCTGTTAGGAACACACAGGACCTGAGTTCGAGAATGGGGCCAACAGAAAAACAAAATTAGGTACCGTGTATGTGAACAGTACAGCAGGCATCAGCTGTGTAGCCGAGTGATCATAGGGTCCAATGAGCAGCAATAGGTGAGTCAGGGAGCCGTTCGGTCGTCGCTACTACGCTAGGCGAGCGTGAGACAAGGCGTTCAGAAAGCTAGTGGGCCGGGGCTAGCAGATGGGTGTTTGGCGACATCGCAACGGAAAAGCCTGTTGAAACCACATCGAACGATTACGGACGCAGACCAGTTGTGATGGATCTGCGGGACTCCGTGTCAACGATAAAGGGTCCAGGCTAATTGGAAAAAGAGGTATTGAAGCCCAAGAATTAGCTGGTATACTTTGTCAGCTAGCCGGAAGATGGGCCTAGCTCAAGGCTAGCTCAAGGCTAACTGGTGCTTGCTTCGGGACAGGGGCGTTAGCCAACAATAGCCACTCGGTTGCAGCTAGATAGCTGTGATGATCCGGTGTAATGGTCCAGAGCTTGCGGCAGTAATCCGGTGATGTGGTAGAGAAAAGCAGTCCGATATGCTCTGGGTTGATATCGCGCTGTGCAGACTGTAAGGTATTGACCGAGCAAAAGCTGGCTGGTGTCCAAGCTAAAGGTGAAGACCGTTAGCAGTGGTTAACAATGACTAATTTAAAAAAAATAATAATAATTTTACCAGGCAAGTCAGTTAAGAACAAAATCTTATTTTCAATGACGGCCTAGGAACAGTGCCTGTTCAGGGGCAGAATGACAGATTTGTACCATGTCAGCTCGGGGATTTGAACTTGCAACCTTCCGGTTACTAGTCCAACGCTCTAACCACTAGGCTACCCTGCTGCCCGTAGCTAGTTAGCTGGCTAGCACCTGATGGAGATTCCAGTTATAAATAATAAAAATAGCAGATCCGTACCACATTGGGTGAGGTGGGTTGCAGTATATTTAGTTCGTAGATGGAAAGTGAGAATAAAATATATACGGGAAAAAATGAAGAAACAGACTAATTACATGGGACAAGACAAAAACACGTACGACGGCTACGCCGTCTTGGGACACCAAGACATATACTGAAGTTACTAGCTACTGTAGCTATTGCAGTCATAACACACAGACCTGCCTTTGGGCTACTATTGGCTCTGAGTGCCGTGATGAATTGGATGGACCATTAATATAATTTGTTTCTATTAAATCATAGACTGTGGTTTCAGTGTATGGTTAATGGGGTATAATATTGTCGCCTCAGAGCACAATTTGGCAAGTGGATCACTCTAATTTGTTCATTATCACGCTTAATGAAGCCAGTTACTCTCTGAAGTCAACTCTCTGGAAACGGTAATCATAGTAAAGGGCATTAGACATTAGACACATACACACATACCTATGGACTTCTGTCTCCTCATGGTGCCACCCTTGGCAAGTATGCCCAGGAATGCCCCCCCTCTAGGACTGCCTGGCACAGTGGGTGGTACCACTGCCACTCCACCCTGGCGGTCGTACATGGACTGTAAACCAGAGTTGGGTAGGGTTAGAGTTTGACATATTCACAACACACTGAGTATTGACCAATATCGTACTGAACATTGCTTTAGATAGAAACGTCTGCTAAATGGCATATATTATACTGTGTGGAGTAACTCACATTCATGTCAGTAGGCGTGACCAAACAGCGGCTGGAGGGGCGTGGCTTAATGGTGGCCACCTTCATGTCCACGGCCTTCTGGGACGGTGACACCTCGTTCACTTTATCTGCAAGACAAACCCCACCCCCTATGAGTGACAGGGTAAATAGGGCAGGACTTCCTTAAGCCTAAATATGTCATGGGCCAAATGCGTTCGCAAGCCAGTCATTTTCATAACCCCTTCCTCATTTTCCAAACTAAACTGAGGCTGAAACAGAGAAAAAAGAAACACAATAATATTACATAAAAAAACATGTAATTTTGGGAAGAGGCCAGCCTTGGAAGCCGTGCAAGCCTTACAATGCAAGACTTATATAGCTTATATTATGTAATATTTAGTTGTATTCATTTTTGGGAAGGCTCCATGCATTTGGGGATGTTACTGTACTTAGAGTGACTTGAAAACATATCCTCTTCTTCTGACCATCTACACACAGAGGGAAGAGAGTGGATTCAGCCTTAACCAGGACTTAGATTAGTAACAACCTCTAATACGCACATACGCACAAAGAAATGCGCACACACACACACAGAGAATCATACGAACATACACACATATTCTGACACTATGGGTGACTTCTTCTATCTGGCCATTTTCTGAGGCATGATGTGTATAGATTCTGTTTCCGATGCCACTTCAGTAAATGAAACCACTCCAAATTCATCCATATTCCATACAATCTGTTACGCCGTGTAGATCCTGCTATTTAACATTATTGTTAATCTGTTGCCAATCTTTCCATTCATATGGGATTGAATTGCAGATTTATTCTAATTCATTTTTTTATATTATTATTTTTATTTAACTTGGCAAGTCATTTAAGAACAAATTCTTATTTACAAACCTGGACGACACTGTGCCAATTGTGCACCTAATTCATGTAGCAGGATCAATAAAACAGATGGCATGAACCAGTTTTGAAATTTGAAAACCTCTGACAAACTTTGATTTTGGGGTGAACTATCCATTAATAGCTCTTGAGTTACCTGAATAAAACAAAGTTAAGATTTTCAGCTATGTGACTATGCGTCTGACATAAGCAATGTTTGAAATATAATACCATGTTATCACGTTATTGAGTCTGTGATGTCCATTCAGTATGCACAGAGATTAGACTGGAATAAAATCATGCATTCTCATTGGTTCAAACAATTACATTTAATGACAAATCAACTTACTACAGTCAATTCCATTTAATTTCCAGTCAATTCCGGAAGTTAACTGATATTCGGAATTGGAATTTTGTTTACTTTCTGAAGTCACAGTTGGTATTCATGTAAAAAGGAATTCCCCTCGACCACGGCCACAAATTTTGGAAAACCCTCATACTTTCCTCTTGACCCCCATTGTAAAAGAGACAACTTCGTTGTAGATTTTTTGTTATGCAAGATATAATTAAACATGCTGAAAAGCTGCTGTATCGTTCAAAGTACATGTAGACAGGTCAAAAATCCCGACCTACATAGGGAAATAGAGTTTACGAGAAGAGCCCTATGGCTTCAGGCTATTCGGTGTGGGAGATTGGGTAATGTGGAGACGAGGTGTTCAAGTAGGCTACACGTAGCTATGTGTGCGGAAAACATTGAATCATAGGTAAGACATTTAACTTGTTACGTACAGTCTGTTTGTAACTCCACCCACTACTTGTAGCTGTATAGTCCGTTTGTTTGTGTTGTTGGTCTTGGCTAGCTTAATGTTCCGGTTGGTAGCTAGTTAGCACTAACTCACTCAAGTGGCTGCTAGCATCGTCATGAAAAGGTGCATGAGGGAAGTTTTACTAAGTAGTGAGAAAGCTAGAGAGCAGGCAATGTTGAAAAGTAAACTTTAGACATGTACTAGTTTTAAATGTAGTTTTGTAATTGAGTAAAACAAGCAAACAAGAATATTGCGTCTGAAAAAGGTGAAGTTTTTGCTGTGAGCTAATGGGGTAACCTAAGTATCCACAGGTTGTTTTCCTCACAGGCCGGCAGGATCGTTCTATTAATACCGGCTGGGTCTATTGACCGGAATTTGAATGGAACTGACCCCAACCTGCTGGTTGTACCGACTTTATCATGCAAATATTACCAGACATACTAAGTAGGTATGTTTCTCAGGGGGAAACACATTTTGTAAATGATACAAAGACACTGTAAATATCATTTAAAAAAATATTGTTAATACAGTCAATAAAACCAATACACAAGTCAGTGATTTGTGGGTTAGTCCTCAAGTCATCCATACAACATACTGTACTTTGTGTGAAACATGCCTACGTAACTTACCACCTTTCTTTTTCCTTAGTGTAGCTTGGGAGGGATAGAGAAAGAATGCTCTGTATTTGATGTGTATTTGACCCGGGTCTGATGAAAAGTACACTACATGGCCAAAAGTATGTGGACATCCCTTCAAATTAATTGATTCGGCTATTTCAGCCACACCCGTTGCTGACAGGTTTGCCACCATTGGACTCTGGAGCAGCGGAAACACGTTCTCTGGAGTGATAAATCATGCTTCCCCATCTGTTAGTCCGACGGACTAATCTGGGTTTGGTGGATGCCAAGAGAACGCTACATGCCAGAATGCATAGTGCCAACTGTAAAGTTTGGTGGAGGAGGAATAATGGTCTGGGACTGTTTTTCATGGTTCGGGCATAGGCCCCTTAGTTCCAGTGAAGGCAAATCTTAACGCTACAGCATACAATTACATTCTACACGATTCTGTGCTTCCAACTTCGTGGAAACAGTTTGGGAGCCAGGCCTAATCGCCAAACATCAGTCCCCAACCTCACTCACTCAATGCTCTTGTGGCTGAATGGAAGCAAGTCCCCACAGCAATGTTCCAACATCTAGTGGAAAGCATTCCCAGAAGAGTGGAGGCTGTTATAGCAGCAAAGGGGGGACCAACTCCATATTAATGCCCATGATTTTGGAATGATATGTTCGACAAGCAGGTGTCCACATACTTTTTGTAAATGTATATGCATGCACCAAATTTGTAATGAGCAGCCAGAGAGATAATACTCTGACATTCTCTATCCTATACAGCAAGAAAAGACGGTATTAAAATAGCAATGAACAGTAAAATTTGTAGTAGAATTCATGCATGCGTCAACTGAGATCAGGGACATAACATACAATAGTGACATTGGCCTGACACTTTTCAGTTCAGCAAGATCTCCCTTTCTCTCTCTCTTCGCCTCTCTTCTTCTCTCTCTATCCCCAGCCTCTCCTCTCTCCCTTAATTTATCTCCTCCTCTTTATCTCAATCTCTCTCTTCCTTTCCTCCCACTGTGTTCATTCAGTAGTGTTATTGATGTGTAAAGTTTTTCTCCTGTTTTCTACCTTGCACACAGTGTTAATTTCACACTAGTTGACACTTGTCAACTACCTATTTTTCTTGAAAAAAGGCCCTGGAAAAAAACTATAAGTTACTTTTCATTTCAGTGATGAAAATGTGATGAGAATTACATGTGAGACTAATGGACATGTTTTGTCCAATCCTAAACGTGCATGCATAATATTTCATGCAATCCCCTCATTGGCAGAATTAACATCTTTCAGTTGCCCAGTCTAATTGAGCTGATCTGCCTGGCTCTCCCACACAGCTCCCAGGCGGTCACTTCAGTCATTAGTCAATCTTTTGAACTGATGCGAAGCCAGGACACTTGACTTGTAAACTAACCTCAACTAGAAACAGTTTTTACACTCTCTCTTACTTTCATGGAGGCTATTTTTGCTTCGATCACGTCAGAAGCTCTATTTTCCCATCTGTACTGCAGCTCTTGTGCCACGGTCTGCAAATTCGAGTTGCGGTTGCTTTTTTCCTATGGGAAAAATGAATGCTATTTGTTGAATATTAAGAGAACAGTAATACTTCTGGCATTTTTGTAAAGCTCAAATTCTCCCCTTTTCAAGGAAACTGCTTCTATTTAACCCCTTGACAGTTATGAGAGAAAAAAATCAGAGCTGTAAATTGTTTAACCTCTAGCGAAGGCTTTTTAGCCTATATGGTTAATTATGTTGGCATTGGTTACAATCTGCCACAATATCAATATTGCCAGCTAAGGTATACAAGTGGATAGTAGATCTAGTTGGACAACACTTTCTGAATGTGCACATAATGGAAGTTAGAGGTAGCCTAAATATTCATTATTTAAAGATGCACTAAAGTGGTTCCTCCTTTAACATTTGCGAGTTTATACCGTGGGACTTAGAGGTACCCAGCATCACGGCTTCATTGCTCCAGACCACCAAAAGGGGGGAGTTAGAGAACTCATTATGAATTTGGGTCCCACGGTTTTAATATGACCACTCATATCTAGTGGTTCCAATGACGAATTTGATGTGAGCCACCTGTCACTTGCAACTTTCTTCAGCAAAGATGGCTGACAAAACATTACAGTGGAAGCAAATGTAAGTAACTATAACGTCATAACGAGTCAAGCAAACAATGTACAATTGAGATGAATTTGTTAGTCAAACAATTGTGCATATTTTGTGTCATGAAGTTAATTTATGAAAATCGCTATTTAGCAAGGTTTTCTGTCAGTCATATCCACAACCAGGTGTATCAAACTCCATTATTTGAATGATGCTGTGTCTGCATGTACAATTGAAGTCGGAAGTTTACATACACTTAGGGTTGGAGTCATTAAAACCTGTTTTTCAACCACTCCACAAATTTCTTGTTAACAAACTATAGTTTTGGCAAGTCGGTTAGGACATCTACATTATGCATGACACAAGTCATTTTTCCAACAATTGTTTACAGACAGATTATTTTACTTATAATTCACTGTATCACAATTCCAGTAGGTCAGAAGTGTACATACACTAAGCTGACCGTGCCTTTAAACAGCTTGGAAAATTCCAGAAAATTATGTCATGGTTTAGAAGCTTCTGATAGGCTAATTGACATCATTTGAATCAATTGGAGGTGTACATGTGGATGTATTTCAAGGCCTACCTTCAAACTCAGTGCCTCTTTGGTTGACATCATGGGGAATCAAAAGAAATCAGCCATGACCTCAGAAAAAAAATTGTAGACCTCCACAAGTCTGGTTCATCCTTGGGAGCAATTTCCAAATGCCTGAAGGTACCACATTTATCTGTACAAACAATAGTACGCAAGTATAAATACCATGGGACAACGCAGCCGTCATACCGCTCAGGAAGGACACGCATTCTGTCTCCTAGAGATTAACGCACTTTGGTGTGAAAAGTGCAAATCAATCCCAGAACAACAGCAAAGGACCTTGTGAAGATACTGGAGGAAACAGTAATCCACAGTAAAACGAGTCCTATATCGACATAACCTGAAAGGCCGCTCAGCAGGGAAGAAGCCACTGCTCCAAAATCGCCATACAAAAGCCAGACTAGGGTTTGCAACTGCACATGGGGACAAATATCGTACTTTTTAGAGAAATGTACTCTGGTCTGATGAAACAAAAATAGAAATGTTTGACCATCATTATGTTTGGAGGAAATGGGGGAGGCTTGCAAGCCGAAGAACACCATCCCATCCGTGAAGCACGGGGGTGGCAGCATCATGTTGTGGGGTTGCTTTGCTGCAGGATGGACTGGTGCAATTCACAAAATAGATGGCATCATGAAGCAGGAAAATTAAAATGGCTATATTGAAGCAACATCCCAAGACATCAATCAGGAAGTTAAAGCTTGGTCGCAAATGGGTCTTCCAAATGGACAATGACCCCAAGCATACTTCCAAAATTGTGTCAAAATGGCATAAGGACAACAAAGTCAAGGTATTGGAGTGGCCATCACAAAGCCCTGACCTCAATCCTATAGAAAATTTGTGGGCAGAACTGAAAAAGCGTGTGTAAGCGAGGAGGCCTACAAACCTGACTCAGTTACACCAGCTCTGTCAAGAGGAATGGGCCAACATTCACCCAACTTATTGTGGGAAGCTTGTGGAAGGCTGCCCAAAACGTTTGACCCAAGTTAAACTATTTAAAGGCAATGCTACCAAATACTCATTGAGTGTATGTAAACTTCCGACCCACTGGGAATGTGATGAAAGAAATAAAAGCTGAAAGAAATCATTCTCTCTACTATTATTCTGACATTTCATTCTTAAAATAAAGTGGTGATCATAACTGACCTAAGACAGGGAAATTTGGCTAAGGTGTATATAAACTTCCGACTTCAACTGTACAAATTATTTGTGACATTGTGGTTACAATAAAGAATGTAAACAAGTTGTAAACAAGATGTGTTCTATTTACAGTAGTGATGGACAACTGGAGGCATTTTGAAAACAGGTTTTCAAACACTTGTTTTTCCACAAGTGTACTATTAGCAGGACAACAGACTTTTTATAGCTACTGGTGTGAAAATGCCAGACAAGTTCGATCGGGTTTAAATCAGGAGACCTACATGTAGAGTGAATTAAAACGTCTTTTTTTAAAGATTAACAGTCGACCTACCGAAGGTGTTGTAGGTATTTTATTTATTCATTTTTATTTACCCTTTAGGGTGGTACCATTCTGCTCATCTGATGAAGTTGCTCATGGATGAGATTCAAACTTTGAAGACCGAGATCGAGTCATTTAACCTTTTGCGTGTAGGGGGCAGTATTTTAGTTTTTGGCTAAAAAACGTACCCATTTGAAACTGCCTATTTCTCAGCCCCAGAAACTAGAATATGCAATTGACAGATTAGGATAGAAAACACTCGAAAGTTTCCAAAACTGTAAAAATATTGTCTGTGAGTATAACAGAACTGATATTGCAGGCGAAAACCTGAGGAAAATCCAATCAGGAAGTGCCTCTTATTTTGAAATCTCTCTGTTCCTATGCATGCCTATCCTCCATTTAAAGGGATATCAACCAGCTTCCTTTTTCTATGGCTTCCCTAAGGTGTCAACAGTCTTTAGACATAGTTTCAAGCTTTTATTTTGAAAAATGAGCGTGAAAGATCACATTGCGTAAGTTTTATAGGTGCGGGCTCTCAGAGTGAGTTTTGCGCTACAGAGTAAAGCAGAGATTGTTTCTCCCGGTGTTATTAAAAACCTACACACCCTGTTATATTATCGAATATACAGTGCCTTGCGAAAGTATTCGGCCCCCTTGAACTTTGCGACCTTTTGCCACATTTCAGGCTTCAAACATAAAGATATAAAACTGTATTGTTTTGTGAAGAATCAACAACAAGTGGGACACAATCATGAAGTGGAACAACATTTATTGGATATTTCAAACTTTTTTAACAAATCAAAAACTGAAAAATTGGGCGTGCAAAATTATTCAGCCCCTTTACTTTCAGTGCAGCAAACTCTCTCCAGAAGTTCAGTGAGGATCTCTGAATGATCCAATTTTGACCTAAATGACTAATGATGATAAATACAATCCACCTGTGTGTAATCAAGTCTCCGTATAAATGCACCTGCACTGTGATAGTCTCAGAGGTCCGTTAAAAGCGCAGAGAGCATCATGAAGAACAAGGAACACACCAGGCAGGTTCGAGATACTGTTGTGAAGAAGTTTAAAGCCGGATTTGGATACAAAAAGATTTCCCAAGCTTTAAACATCCCAAGGAGCACTGTGCAAGCGATAATATTGAAATGGAAGGAGTATCAGACCACTGCAAATCTACCAAGACCTGGCCGTCCCTCTAAACTTTCAGCTCATACAAGGAGAAGACTGATCAGAGATGCAGCCAAGAGGCCCATGATCACTCTGGATGAACTGCAGAGATCTACAACTGAGGTGGGAGACTCTGTCCATAGGACAACAATCAGTCGTATATTGCACAAATCTGGCCTTTATGGAAGAGCGGCAAGAAGAAAGCCATTTCTTAAAGATATCCATAAAAAGTGTCGTTTAAAGTTTGCCACAGGCCACCTGGGAGACACACCAAACATGTGGAAGAAGGTGCTCTGGTCAGATGAAACCAAAATTGAACTTTTTGGCAACAATGCAAAACGTTATGTTTGGCGTAAAAGCAACACAGCTGAACACACCATCCCCACTGTCAAACATGGTGGTGGCAGCATCATGGTTTGGGCCTGCTTTTCTTCAGCAGGGACAGGGAAGATGGTTAAAATTGATGGGAAGATGGATGGAGCCAAATACAGGACCATTCTGGAAGAAAACCTGATGGAGTCTGCAAAAGACCTGAGACTGGGACGGAGATTTGTCTTCCAACAAGACAATGATCCAAAACATAAAGCAAAATCTACAATGGAATGGTTCAAAAATAAACATATCCAGGTGTTAGAATGGCCAAGTCAAAGTCCAGACCTGAATCCAATCGAGAATCTGTGGAAAGAACTGAAACTGCAGTTCACAAATGCTCTCCATCCAACCTCACTGAGCTCGAGCTGTTTTGCAAGGAGGAATGGGAAAAATGTCAGTCTCTCGATGTGCAAAACTGATAGAGACATACCCCAAGCGACTTACAGCTGTAATCGCAGCAAAAGGTGGCGCTACAAAGTATTAACTTAAGGGGGCTGAATAATTTTGCACGCCCAATTTTTAAGTTTTTGATTTGTTAAAAAAGTTTGAAATATCCAATAAATGTCGTTCCACTTCATGATTGTGTCCCACTTGTTGTTGATTCTTCACAAAAAAATACAGTTTTATATCTTTATGTTTGAAGCCTGAAATGTGGCAAAAGGTCGCAAAGTTCAAGGGGGCCAAATACTTTCGCAAGGCACTGTATATTTTAAAAACACCCTGAGGATTGATTATAAAAAACTTTTGACATGTTTCTGTGGACATTACGGATATTATTTGGAATTCTCGTCTGCGTTATCATAATTTCAAAATCTGAGACGACAGGTAGATTAACAAAAGGCTAAGCTGTGTTTTGCAATATTACACTTGTGATTTCATGAATATGAATATTTTTTAGTAATATTATTTGAATGTGGCGCTATGCTATTCAGCGGTTGCTGACGAAAATGATCCCGCTAACGGGATGGGTAGCGCCAAGAAGTTAAGGCAGACCAGCAGAACGAGAAACATTATCTCAGGGCAGAAATACGGGCGACAGCTGATGCATTGGTCCAGAGCCAGGCGACATTTGTGGAGAGTCAGGTGGAGAATGGCGTGTTGAAAAGGGCGAGTATTGAGATGGAGTCACAATCTATATCAGGTACACCTGTGAGCTCTGGAACTCCACCTCCGACAGGCAGAGTCAACATATGTGGCGGGTTCGTCAGGTCGTCGGTTCACCCTGACATTTCTATTCCTCTTCTGACAACAGAACTTGACCAACTGCTCACTAGGCACAGCAAGGGCCGCCCGGACCGATATGCTGTTCTCCTATTCCAATGATGTGTAACGGAAGAGATACCACGAGCGGGTACAGAATACAAACTGGGATGGATCCGAGGTAAATGTGGCTTACCAGTGAACCTCCGGGTGTTCCTCATTAATACTGTGTCTCAGAAGTTTCTGTCCATGACTGATGCAACCCGAAAAAGCATTAAAGACAGAGTTAAGGAGTACTTGAGTTCACCAAGAAAGTCTGGACATGGCTTTCTCTCCCTTATGTAAGGAATTAGGCACTTTCCCATGTTTCCTACAGTATGTACTGTAGGTTATGTTTACTTGTCAGACTGCACAGTTGCCTAATAAACAAATGGAGGTGGCTTATCTTCAAAATGCTTTATTATCTAAATGTAAAAGCATATACTGTACAGTACTGTATTTCTTCATCAGCATCTTTTATGTTTTCTTTAATAAAATAATGATAAAATACTCTTTCAAAATGCTGATTATTTAGTTATGGATTCATGACGAATTACTATGGGAATAAATATCACTGATTTACAGAAACTTTGGAACAAAGTTGTCTAATGAAGGCAAACAATTTAGAATTGTTATGCTGTAGCCTACTCCCGACCATCACGTTTTATAGCGCCATATTTTCCATTTCATCCTCACGGAAACCCAGAAGATTTCGTTTTTATCGGAATAAAAACACCATAATATTAATCAAATTAATTAAGCCTCATTTCTTACAATCAATCCCATATGCTATGTTATTACAAAAAAAGTGTTTAAATGATTTAGTAATGCAAATATGGAAGACTATCAAATGCTTCTCAAAGATGCCCTCTGGTGGTCAAACTAGCACTAACTTGCATTAACAGAAACAATGGGTGACAATTAGATAACGTGCCACAGAATGCTGCAGCAGCCCACAAGGTCTCCTGTAGTATGGCACAACTTTTAAAGGAGTAACCACTGTATGCCATTTCCTGGTTGCAAAAACTTCAGTTTATGTGACAAAACATGTATAGTGTAGAGAATCATTGTACCATCTAAAACGCTGTGAAATATATTTTCCATAACCAAAAATATTGTATTTTCAGCTGTTTGAAGCTAGTGTACAAAACTTTAAGTAAAATACGCAAAAACTAAACTTAAGAACGGGAAGCATAGAAATAGCCAACATAGAACATATCTACTGCTTCTTAAACGTGCTTTCAAAGTGAATGAACGATCTATAACTCACATTTCTATGTGAATTTGGTCAGGTAACCTAAAAAGTTACATATTGCAGCTTTAATAGAAAAAAAATGCACAGACTATTATGTGACTAAAATGGCTATGACTAAAACTACACAAAAATTGTCCTGAATTTAACTAAAACTAACAAAGGATGAAATGACAAAAATGTGACTAAGACTAAAAATACATTGAAAATAGAGGCCAAAATTAACACCACAAGTTTCATCCCCATTCACCCTCTCTGTTTCTCTCTCTTCCTCTCCCTATTCCCTGTCTTTCCTCCCAGTCGTCTTTCTCTCTTTTCTCTCTCCCATTTTCCCTCTCTGTTTCTCTCTTTCTCCATATTTCTTGTATTTGATCTCTCTTCTCTCTCCATCTCTCTTTCCTCCTCCTCTTCTTTCTGTCTCTCTTTCCCCTAGCTGAGATATAATTGTAGTGCTATAGCGTAGCATGCGTCCCTAGCTACCCACCAGTTTCTCCTCCTCTCACCGGTGGTCTAGAGCAACCCTTCTCAGAAGCGCTGACTGTTCCCTCTGTCAGAACACATTACCACCACACTGCGCTCCCATTCCACACACGGGCCCTCGAATGAGATCTTGGCCCAACACACATACACCCATTCACATGTGCATACACACACTCACAAATGGAGTATCATAATCACACACGCAGATGCACGCTCTCACACAGACACACATTCACAACCGTGTCTGTGTTTCTAACTCAAATCAAATGTTATTGGTCACATACACATGGTTAGCAGATGTTAATGCGAGTGTAGCGAAATGCTTGTGCCTCTAGTTCCGACAGTGCAGTAATATCTAACAAGTAATCGAACAATTTCACAACAACTACCTCATACACACAATTGTAAAGGGATGAATGAGAATATGTACATATAAATACTTAAGATTTCCTAGGGTAACAATGTAAGAAATAACACATAAAAAACTAAATACTGCATAGTTTCCTAAGAACGCGAAGTGAGGCGACCATCTCTGTCGGCGCCATCTCTCTTCCACTCAGACATTAATGCAACTCTAATGCCATCTTTACAACATGCCAGCTCCTCGTTTCCATGGTAGTTACACCAAAAAAATTCTGTGGAGGTATTTTCACAAACGACCACTTCTCATGCAATGACGCAGACAATCACTGTGAGAAATCCCAGTGAAAAATAATAGCAAAAATATTACAATCTAAAATAATACATGGTTAACATAATGAACAGCATGTTAGGTTTGAACCAATGGGCTTGACACTATAGCTTAGCTTCACGGGTTCAAGAGATGAATAAAACGTCAAGGAATCAGCATGTTGAATATGTTGAATATCAGATGCACTTAGTGTATGTTTAGCTCCACTCCTTACCTTTACTGATTTCCACTAATGGGAGATAAATAACAAACCAAAAGGGACAGAAGAGAAAGATCGAAAAGAGGGCGTGGTTAGAGAGTCTCGTCTCAGTGACTCCTCTGTGAGAGCCTATCAGATTGCCCCTTACCTAGTTCTTCCAGTTCAGAGGTCATAGACTTGGAGCGCATAGACAGAGCGGTGGTGGGGGCTCTCTTTGGCGGTGGGGGGGCTAAGAGAGAGAGAGAGGCTGAGAGAAAAATACATTTGGAATTTGGCCTTTATTGGCACATTTCAACACCCAAAATACATGTATCATTTTTGCATGAGCGTTGGTTGTTGGAACAGCATTGTGCATACCATTTTCTACCATAACATGAAGTGGTGTAGGGGTGTAGTACCTTTTTTACGTGCGGTATCCTCAGGGTCCATATTCCTGCTGACCGTTACCACTTTGATGATGAGGCTGTTCCCTGCATGACGGATCATGTTGACCACCTGCCTGTGGCCCACCTTCACCACATTCTCTTGGTTCACCTAACAACACACACAACACATACTCTTACAATACACATATTTATATATCTGTGCCCTAACACACACACACAACAGTATAACACAATACAGTAATGACGGTGTGAATTTGGTCAAGTAGCCATGGAACCTAATCCATTCAGATGTTCCAGATCAGAATGTGTGCGAGTGAAACCATGTAATGCCAGAGCACAGACCACATGTGATACTAAGATACACACACACACACACACACACACACACACACACACACACACACACACACACACACACACACACACACACACATACATACACACACACACAGAGAGAGAAAGAGTGGTATTTAGGGAAGTTGTAAAAATATATGTTTGATGGTAACAAGAGAAACTGTTGCGTTTTTCTAAATTTAAACAAATGGGGATCCCACAAGACTAAAACTGGAACTACATTCTCAGTAAAGGTTGCACAAGAAGAACTGTGTGCAAACCACAATATAAATATTAGAATGAGCGCCCACCTCTAGCTGGGCTTGGTGTGGGCTGGCCTGTGTCTGGCTATTCTAGGCTAACCCGTGTCGGGCTGGTGTGGGCTAACCCGCATTGGTCTTGGTGTGGGCTGGCCCATCTTGGGCTGGTGTGGGCTAGCCTGTGATGGGTTGGTGCACGCTATCCTGTGTTGGGCTGGTGTGGGCTTGGTATGGGCTGGCCCGTGTTGGGCTGTAACCTGTGCCTGCCACCTGGTTCAGGTTGTCAGTCAACCTACCAGGGTATTTACAAACAGCCTAGGAAAGAAATCATCCACATGTACTGATCACATCTTTACTAATGCTGCAGAAAAGCTGCTTTAAAGCAGTATCCACATCCATGTAGCGATCACAATATAGTAGCCATATCTCGGAACACCAAAGTTCCCAAAGGCTGTGGCTAATATAGGGCATAATATTTGATGGTCTGTAATGAGGAGCAACCAGATGCTGCACCTGACACATTTATGAAACTGCTTATTCTAGTTAGTAATAAGAATGTACCCATTATGAAAATGAATGGATTGATTAGGATTTAAAAAATGGTATGGTTGTGAGGGGTGAAGCAAAAAGAATGACAAATAAGTCTGGCTGCACAACCGATTTGAAAAAGTACTGAAAATTGAGAAATCATGTGATAATACTGAATGAAAAGAAGAAGCAACTATACTATGATAGTCAAAATATTTGGAGCCCCTTACATTACATTTTGGGGAAAAAGACAAACTCAGCTACATGATTTAGTGAATCAAATGGCATCACAAAACCCACTGATATTGGCAAATAATTTCATGACTTGCCAGCAACAAACGCAGACCCTACACATCCAAGTACAACTGACCAAATTATGAAAGATCAGCATTGTGTGTGGAAGAGGTGAAAAAAGTATTGTTGTCTATCAACAATGACAACTTGGATGGAAAATTACTGCAAAATTACAGCCTAAAAGAAAGTGTGTGCCATCAGGCTTGGAGGGAAGCAAAAGTCATTTTGCTACCCAAGAATAGTGAAGCCACCTTTACTGGCTCAAATAGCTGACCAATAAGCCCGTTACCAAAAAAACAGACTTCAGCATGCTTATAGGGAAGGACATTCAACATGCATGGACAGCACTTACACAAATTACTGATGATTGGCTGAGAGAAATTGATGACAAAAAGATTGTGGAAGCTGTTTTGATAGACTTCAGTGCAGCTTTTGACATTATCGATAATAGTCATCTGCTGGAAACCGTATGTGTTATGGCTTTACACCCCTTGCTAAATTGTGGATAAAGAGTTACCTGTCTAACAAAACACAGAGGGTGTTCTTTAATGGAAGCCTCTCCAACATAATCCAGGTAGAATCAGGAATTCCTCAGAGCAGCTGTCTAGTCCCCTTACTTTTTGAAATCTTTACTAATGACATGTCACTGGCTTCGAGCAATGTACGATGTATCTACAGCATGTGCAGTTGAAGTCGGAAGTTTACAACAATTGTTTAAAGATTATTTTACTTATAATTCACTGTATCACAATTCCAGTGGGTCAGAAGTTTACATACACTAAGTTGACTGTGCTTTTAAACAGCTTGGAAAATTCCAGAAAATTATGTAATGGCTTTAGAAGCTTCTGATTGGCTAATTGACATCATTTGAATCTGTGGATGTATTTCAAGGCCTACCTTCAAACTCAGTGCTTCTTTACTTCACATCATAGGAAAATCAAAAGAAATCAGCTAAGGCCTCAGAAAAAAATGGAGAACTCCACAAGTCTGGTTCATCCTTGGGAGCAATTGAAGGTACCACGTTCATCTGTACAAACAATATTACGCAAGTATAAACACCATGGGACCACGCAGCCGTCATACTGCTCAGCAAGGAGACATGTTCTGTCTCCTAGAGATGAATGTACTTTGGTGTGAAAAATGCAAATCAATTCCAGAAAAACAGCAAAGGACCTTGTGAAGATGCTGGAGAAAACAGGTACAAAAGTATCTATATCCACAGTAAAACGAGTCCTATATCAACATAACCTGAAAGGCCGCTCAGCAAGGAAGAAGCCACTGTTCCAAAACCGCCATAAAAAAGACAGACTAGGGTTTGCAACTGCACATGGGGACAAAGATTGTACTTTTTAGAGAAATGTCCTCTGGTCTGATAAAACAAAAATAGAACCGTTGGCCATAATGACCATCGTTACATTTGGAGGAAAATGTTTGCACGCCCAATTTTTCAGTTTTTGATTTGTTAAAAAAGTTTGAAATATCCAATAAATGTCGTTCCACTTCATGATTGTGTCCCACTTGTTGTTGATTCTTCACAAAAAAATACAGTTTTATATCTTTATGTTTGAAGCCTGAAATGTGGCAAAAGGTTGCAAAGTTCAAGGGGCCGAATACTTTCGCAAGGCACTGTATATCCAATGTAAAAAACACAATTTCATATTTAGCTACATAAGACCGAATCGAGCCGGTTGGTCACAACTGACCGTTATAACAGAAGCCTGGAGGCTGTTCTAGGCGTGAAGATATTTCAACGGTCTAGGAATAACTTAATATTGGCTTTCAGTTTGGAGAATGTCTAAATTATATCAATAAGAACTATGAATTGCATGCATACATTTAATTAATTGACATATTTGGCAAAATATAAATTCATTGGCTCATTATCTTCGACCACCCAGTCGGCGGAGGAGAAGCGGCCAGCCGACTGTTCAACATCCGCCAAGGGGTCAGACCAGTGGCTGACTTCGCCATTGAGTTCCGCAACCTCGCCGCCGAAAGTGGGTGGAATACAGAGGCCCTAGTCACCGCTTTCCACCAGGGTTTGTCGAACTCCATCAAGGATGAACTGGCCACTCGGGAACTGGGAGAGGACCTCGAGTCCCTAATAACGGTGGAAAAATCAGGATCGACAACCGCCTCCGAGAACGTGTGAGACAGAGCCTTTTTGACACCACCCCAGTACCCGGTTTCCTGAGCACCCCAAGCCCAGCATTGAGGAGCCCATACAGCTGGGACGCACACATCTGAGCCCGCGTGACAGGCACACGCACGAAGGCTGCTGCCGCTACTGCGGAGGTCTCGACCATCTCCATGCCCAGAGCTGACAGGAAACACCAAGGCTAGCCAGGACAAGGGGATACCCTGATGAGCTGTGCAGTTACCTCCCGGCTACCCAGTCACCGTCTGTCACTACCTGCAACCCTACACTGAGACAACTGTCAGCACCAGATTCAAGCCTTCGTAGACTCTGGAGCTGCAGATAATTTAATTGATCAGGACTTTGTCAGAGAATTACAAATCCCTGCGTGGAGTGCCCCGTCCCTCTGAAAATCCAAGCCCTCGATGGACGGCCCATTGGTGCCTGTCAGGTGGAATATCAGACCAAGCCCATTTTACTGCAGGTTGGGGTGAACCACTCAGACTCTTAGTTTTTTTAGCACTGCTCCTGAGAACCCCCTTATCCTAGGGTACCCCTGGCTAGCGCTACATAACTCATTATTCTCCTGGTCCACGGGACACTTACTAGACTGAGCTAAGGACTGCCAGGCTAAAAATCTAAGATTCCCATCAAGAGCCTCGTGTCCTCCTGCATCCATTGAAGACCAAGATTTCTCCGCTCTCCCTCCTGAATACTTCGACCTCCGGGAGGCCTTCAGTAAGAGAAAAGCTGCCACCCTTCTCACCCCATTGTCCATACGACTGTGCCATAGAACTCCTATCCGGCTCCATACCTCCAAGAGGCCGTCTGTACTCCCGCTCGACCCTTGAAGCAGCAGTCATGAACAACTACATCCGGAAGTTGCTCGAGGCAGGTTTCATTTCGACCTTGTACATCCCCAGCTGGTGCAGGCTTCTTCTTTGTGGGTAAGAAGGATGGAGGCCTGCGTCCTTGCATCAATTACAAAGGGCCCAATTCTTCACCAAACTGGACCTCTGCAGCGCTTACAATCTGGTGAGAATCAGGGAGGGAGATGAGTGGAAAACTGCCTTTAACACCCCTAGTGGTCACTATGAGTATTTAGTCATACCTATCAGATTATCCAACTCACCGGCAGACTTTCAAGCATTGGTCAATGACAATCTTAGGGATATGTTGAATCGGTTCATCTTTGTTTACCTCAACGTTTACCTGATCTTCTCCAAAACTCTTCTCCTGAGATGCCTCCTGCAGAGCCAACTATATGCCAAGATAGAGAAGTGTGAGTTCCACGTATCCCAAGTGTACTTCCTGGGTCACATTATCTCTACCGCAGGCATCCAAATAGACCCCGTAAAGGTTGAGGAGGGGCCGACTGGCCCCGTCCCACCTCACTCAAGCAGGTCCAGCTGTTCCTCGGGTTTGCCAATTTTTACAGGTGTTTTATACGCAACTTTGGTGCAGTGGCAGTAGCTCTCACGGTCCTAACCCGCAAGTCCCAGACCCGGTTTTGCTGGATTCCCGAGTCTAACAGGGCATTCATGGAGCTCAAGGGACATTTCATCTCTGGACCCATCATTGTTCATCCTGATCCTACTCATCCCTTTGTGGTAGAGGTGGGCGCCTCGGACACCGGAGCAGGGGCGGACCTTTCACAGCGGAACGAGGAGGACAAGAAACTGCACCCATGCTCCTTTCTCTCCAAGCGGTTCTTGTCAGCAGAACACAACTACAATGTAGGCAACCGGGAGCTCTTGGCAGTTAAGTGAGTCCTTGAGGGGTGGAGACACTGGTTGGAGGGGGAACCTCATCCTTTCGTGATCTGGATAGACCACAAGAACTTGGTCTCCATTCAAGAAGGCAAGAGTTGGAACGCTCGCTAAGCTAGATAGGCTCTGTTTTTTAACAGGTTTGATTTCACACTAGCCTAGGAACCAAGAATCAGAAAGAAGACCTCTCCCGCCAACACGATGTCTCTAACAAGGAGAGGGACTCTGAGCCCATCACCCCCAGGTCCCGTATTGTAGTCCTTGTGATATGGGGTATTTAGACCAAGCCCAGATCCGAGAACCTGACCCCGGCGGGGGACCCACCAACAGACTTTGCGTTGCGCGACCAGCCCATTCCCGAGTACTACAATGGGGACACTCCTCTAAATTAACTGGGCATCCAGGGGTTAATCGGACACTGGAGTTCCTGAGGCATTGCCTTACCCAAGTTGCCCTCAGAGAAGGAGACTCCTGATCTCATGGTTACCCATGTCTTTCAACTACACAGACTTCCCCAGGACAGGTCTCGGATCATGGGCCCCAGTTCGTTGCATGGTATTGGAAAGCATTCTGCTCCCTGTTGGAGGCGTCAGTGAGATTCTCCTCGGGATTTCACCCACAGTCAAATGGGCAAACGGAGAGGGCAAACCAGGAGCTGGAAATGTTTGTCCGCTGTTTTGTCTCCACCCAGGCCAGCAACTGGAGGAAGTTCCTCGTCTGGGCTGAGTATGCTCACAACACACTGCCGAACTCTTCCACTGGACTGTCACCGTTCGAGTGTGAGTTCAGGTTCCGCCCCCCGTTTCCTGAACAAGCGGCCGAAGTAGGGGTGCCATCAGCTGAGGCATTCATTTGACGATGATGCCGCACCTGGATCAGAGGGCGATCCTCTTTGCTCCACACCAACACCAGGAAAACCAGCACTGAAGGCCTCTTTGGCTCCTCCGACCAGGTCAACGGGTGTGGCTGTCCACCTGTGATCTTCCCTTAAAGGTGGACTCGCAGAAGCTCGCTCCACGCTACATAGGACTATTCAAGATCCTGAGTTGCATCAACCCGGTCACCTATTGTCTCCAGCTTCCCAGGTCTATGAGTGTCTATCCATTCTTCCATGTATCCCATCTCAAGCTGGTGAGTACCAGTCCCTTCTCTCCTCCCACACCTGCCCCTCTGCCCCCTGAACTTGTTGATGGTCGCCCGGCCGACACTGTTCAGCATCTGTTGGTCCGACGCACCCTGCAGTGGTTCCACCTGTCACCAGAGGGCGGCAGAGACTGTCCTAGAGACATTAACGGCACTCAGGTGTGTCCAATTTACTCATTATGATTTCCCTGTTAAAAGAGGTGTGTTTTCTGTTGTGCTTTGCAGAAGCTTGAATTGTTTACAGTGTGCGTTTGTTTCCTGAGTGAGTTTGAGACTTAGTGTTTGTTGTTTTTTCAAGTGTACTGTGATCATGCGGTTACCGTTTCTCAGTAAAGTATTATGTTTATCCTTAACCACTGATTCCTCATCTGGTCTCTTCTCTGCACCTTGGTCCAACCTTACCATGTCACAATCAGAGCTGGCTGCACACAACAACCAGTTACGGGGAAATCAGATTTTCAACATTTTTATGCTATATTTATAATTATATAAAATATATGCAACGGATTTCCCACCAACAGGTTCCTGTGCTAATGCTTCACACAACCAATAAGCAAAGCATAACTGGATACTGACTTCGGGCACTTCAACATCATGGTTATGCCAATCTTGTATGCCAATCTTGACAAACAGAAAATACATCCCTCCCTACCTTGCACCTATTATCGAAGGCTTGGCTTGACAATCTCTGAATGTCATTAAACTTTTTGGTGTTTTGGAACAGGTCTCTTTCCATTCATCAAAGTTTGGATGCTGAAATTAGAGTGGACAAACCTGCGCAGGTAGCCTACAGAAGACTTTTGAAGTAGCCTAATCAGATTAAAACATTGTGACTGGTTGTGTTAATGCCAAACATAAAACTAAAAGGTAATAAATACATTTATGAAACAACTCCAGGCGAAAGAACGGCCGGACCTCCTCAGCCATTGCACCAGCTGTCGTCATCTGCAGTTCTATGGTAAGAAACATCATGGTTCCCGGGGCAAAAACCTTGTGATATCGTGGAGCACGATTACAGGACATTAAAAGGCTGCTTCTGACTATTCTATGACAGCTGCCAGGAGCTGACGCTGTTGTCGTCAATGTGGGGTCAAATGACATTAGGAGGGCTAGCTCGGAACTTCAGAAAATACATTTTAAAGAGCTGATTCTAGCACTGAAAGATTCCAAAAAGCGGCCAATTATTTCAGGACTGGTACCATTGTTGGGCCGCGGGTGTGAAAGATTCAGGCTACCGGCATTACACACATGGCTAAAAGATTCCAGTAGCTCTGTTGGAATCACTTTCATAGATAACGTTGAAACCTTCTGGAAACAGAAGATGCTCTATAGCACATATGTCAGAGTCAAGGCCCGCGGGCCACATCCGGCCCGCAAGAAGGTTTTTTACGGCCCCTGGGATGATCTTGATTTATTATTAGAACCGGCCCGCAGCAAGCCGGCAGCCCGCAGATCTTTTACACGCACCAATACTACATTTCCCACAATGCAAAGGTGACGCACCGAGCAGTAGGCTGCTTCATTTCAATATTTATTGGCACAGCAGTCGTCAGCATCACAGTAAAATTAACTTTCAGATACCCATCAAAAATGGCAAAACGGAAGGTGGATACTGAGAACCGGGGGTTTCAAACAAGGTGGGAGTCGGAGTATATGTTCACGAAGGTAGCTGGAAAACCTGTGTGTCTTCTGTGTGGAGAAAGTGTGGCGGTACTGAAAGAGTATAATCTGAGACGACATTATGAAACGAAACACGCGGACACACACGCGGACGCAACTGTCAAGGCCAGTTTTATTTTGGCAGAAGAGATCGCTAAATCAGCCCGGCCATTTACGGAGGGGGATTTCATCAAAAACTGCATGATTAAAGTTTGTGACGAAGTTTGCCCAGAAAAAAGGCAACTCTTTTTAAATGTGAGTCTGAGCAGAAACACCATTGCCGAGAGAGTAGACCAGTTGTCCATCAATCTAAAAGAGCAGCTTGTGAAAAAGGGAAAAGATTTTATTGCATATTCCTTGGCTGTGGATGAGAGCACCGACATTTCTGACATTGCCCAGTTGTCAATTTTCATCCGCGGAGTGGACTCCAACCTAAGCGTGACAGAGGAGTTTTTGGCTTTACGTCCTATGCATGGCACAACTACGGGGCATGATTTGTATGAAGAGGTGTCAAGATGTGTAAATGAGATGGAGCTGCCTTGGGAAAAACTCGTGGGTTTGACAACCGACGGAGCACCTGCGATGTGTGGACACAGGAGCGGACTGGTGGCGAAGATACGGGAAAAGATGCAAGAGGAAAACGCGACAGGTGAGCTGACAGCTTATCATTGTATCATACACCAGGAAGCGTTGTGCGGTAAAGCCTTGAAAATGGAGCATGTAATGAGCATCATCACGCGCACAGTTAACTTTATCAGAGCCAAAGGTTTGAATCACCGCCAGTTCAAGGCATTTCTGACGGAGTTAGAAACGGAGCATGGTGATTTGCCTTATCACACAGAGGTGCGATGGCTAAGCCAGGGAAAGGTGCTTCAAAGATGTTTCGAGCTTCGTGAGGAGATTTGTCTGTTCTTGGACAGCAAAGGGAAAGACACAACACAACTCCGAGACGAAATGTTTCTGTGTGAAATGGCTTTTCTGTGTGACATTACGAGTCATCTGAATGCAATAAACTTGCAGCTGCAGGGTCGGGATCGTGTCATCTCTGATATGTACAGTACAGTGAAGGCATTTAAAACCAAACTGACTCTGTGGGAGACGCAGATGCGGAAAGAAAATTTGAGCCACTTTCCCAGCTGCCAGACCATGAAAGAGAAGCTCTCTACCAGTGCGTTCCCGAGCACACAGTTGGCTGATAAAATAGGTATGCTTGCCGCTGACTTTCGACGCCGATTTGCTGACTTTGAAGCACAAAAAAGCAGGTTGGAACTGCTCGGTAACCCATTTGCTGTTGACGTGGAAAGCTCACCACCAAACCTCCAAATGGAGTTGATTGACCTCCAATGCAATGATGCACTGAGGGCAAAATATGCGGCAGTGGGTGCTGCGGAGTTCGCCCGTTTCCTCCCCGGCACAATGCCCCAGCTGCGCATCCAGGCTGCTCAAACGTTGTCTATGTTTGGCAGCACATACCTGTGTGAACAACTGTTTTCTTTGATGAACCTGAACAAAACATCACACAGAAGTCGACTTACTGCTGAACACCTCCACTCAATTCTGAGGATTTCTTCAGCTCAGAGCCTTACCCCGAACATTGATGAACTTGTGGAAAAGATGGGACACCACCAAGTATCACCCTCAACCTCAAACAAGTGAACATTACTGTGCAATCACATATTTAGAGTTTTTACTCAGTTCAAGTTTAAAAGTTAAAATTTAATATTTGTTTTCACTGCATGTTACTTCTCCTTAAACAAAGTGTTGTTTTTGATTAATAGATTTTTGCACTTTATTTTTTTGTATTTCAATCCAATTATATTTTAAAAATATTTCAGTTGAGTGGATGATAGAAAATTGCTATTATTGTTTTTTCTTTGAAGTAAATTTAGCCCACTTTTGCTAAAATAGAAAATATAGTCTACTGATGGTGCCTTGAATACCGGTTTCTTTCATTTAATGTTCATGTTATGGGGATATTTATATAAAGGAAATTTGTCTTTTGTGTCTGTTGAAAATTAAAGATTACTGACAGAGCCATAAGAAAATATTGCTTTATTTATCTGATCATATTGTAATATATTTGTTAGGTTTTCAGTAGGTTCAATTAGGTTCACTAGACTATATGCGTCATTTAAAAATTTTTCAATGAACATTCGAACAGTCCGGCCCTCGTCTTGTAGCTGATTTTTTTATTTGGCCCTCCGTCCATTTGACTTTGACACCCCTGCTCTATAGGAATAATGGTCCATCTGAATTATCTTGGCTCCTGGACTCTGTCCATGCATTTCAACTCTGTGTTAATACAATGACTTATTAATGACCCAAGCCCAACTTAGTTAATCTCTACCATTGTGTCGCTGAGGTGTCATAATGCTGCAGCAAATGTACATTATTCCAGGGGCATTGGCAGACACAATGAAAAAAAACTAATTTATGTCCCTCTAACTGCCCTGAATGCCTCTGTTGATCCTATAGCTATTGTATGCAGTAATCACTTGCCTATGAACCAGAGTTATACTGTTAGCACTGAGGCGGTGTGTCCTAGTAGGAAGTCCACTGTGTGCAGCTGAGCCTGCACTATCAACTCTAACATAAATAACATGAGCATGTTTACTTCTGCTAAGCTTCCTAGTAAAGCAAAAAAAAACAATCAAGCATTCCAGAAAAGTGCTAAAAAATAGCCCACATTAACACATGTAGCCTAAGAAACAATGTTCAAGAAATGTATATATGAACCATGAGGCTTTTTCTTGAGTTGGCAGCTTGATGAAAGCCAGGCAATATTTAAATCACCCAGAAAATATACCTCTTTCTTTAAATCACATACATTATCAAGCATTTCACACATGTTATCCAGATACTGACTGTAAGCACTTGGTGCGCTAAAGCAGCTTCTCACCAGAATGGGCTTTAGGTGAGGCAGATGACCCTGTAGTCATATTACTTCAACAGTATTTATCATGAGATCCTCTCTAAGCTTTACAGGAATGTGGTTCGAAATAAAAACAGCCACACCACCTTTAGCATTTCAGAATTTTCTGTCAATCTTATAACCATGTATTGCTACCACTGAATCATCAAATGTATTATCTAAGTGAGTTTCAGAGATTGTCAGAATATGAATGTCATCTGTAACGAGCAAATTATTGATTTCATGAACCTTGTTTCTTAAGCTACATATGTTAACGTGGGCTATTTTAACTAGGCCATTCCAAGACATTTAAATGTTTCCCCTAACACCACTCCAGTGTTGCTTTAGCAGTATGCTTAGGGTCATTGTCCTGCTGGAAGGTGAACCTCCGTCCCAGTTTCAAATCTCTGGTTGACTGAAATAGGTTTCCCTCAAGAATTTCCCTGTATTTAGAGCCATCCATCATTCCTTCAATTCTGACCAGTTTCCCAGTCTCTGCAAATGAAAAAACATCCCCACAGCATGATGCTGCCACCACCATGCTTCACTGTGGGGATGGTGTTCTCGGGTGATGAGAGGTGTTGGGTTAGTGCCAGACATAGCATTTTCCTTAATGGCCAAAAAGCTCAATCTTAAGCTTATCTGACCAGAGTACCTTCTTCCATATGTTTGGGGAGTCTCCCACATGCCTTTAGGAGAACACCAAACGTGTTTGCTTATTTTTTTCTTTAAGCAATGGCTTTTTTTCTGGCCACTCTTCCGTAAAGCCCAGCTCTGTGGAGTGTACGGATTAAAGTGGTCCTACGGACAGATACTCCAATCTCCACTGTGGAGCTTTGCAACTCCTTCAGAGTTATCTTTGGTCTCTTTGCTGCCTCTCTGATGAATTCCCTCATTGCCTGGTTCGTGAGTATTGGTGGGAGGCCCTCTCTTGGCAGGTTTATTGTGGTGCCATATTCTTTCCAGTTTTTAATAATGGATTTAATGGTGTTCCGTGGGATGTTGAAAGTTTAGGATATTTTTTTATAACCCAACCCTGATCTGTACTTCTCCACAACTTTGTCCCCGACCTGTTTGGAGAGTTCCTTGGTCTTCATGGTGCCGCTTGCTTTTGGTGATGCCCCTTGCTTAGTGGTGTTGCAGACTCTGGGCCTTTCAGAACAGGTGTATATATAGTGAGATCATGGGACAGATCATGTAACACTTAGATTGCACACACATGAACTGTATTTATCTGACTTCTGAAGGTAATTGGTTGCACCAGATCTTATTTAGGAGCTTCATAGCAAAGGGGGTGAATATAAACTCAGCAAAAAAAGAAATGGCCCTTATTCAGGACCCTGTCTTGCAAAGATAATTCGTAAAAATCCAAATAACTTCATAGATCTTCATTGTAAAGGGTTTAAACACTGTTTCCCATGCTTGTTCAATGAACCATAAACAATGAATGAACATGCACCTGTGGAACGATCGTTAAGACACTAACAGCTTACAGAAAGTAGTCAATTAAGGTCACAGCTATGAAAATTTAGGACACTAAAGAGGCCTTTCTACTGACTCTGAAAAACACCAAAAGGAAGATGCCCAGGGTCCCTGCTCATCTGTGTGAACATGCCTTAGGCATGCTTCAAGGAGGCATGAGGACCGCAGATGTGGCCAGGGCAATAAATTGCAATGTCCGTACTGTGAGACGTCTAAGACAGTGCTACAGGGAGACAGGACGGACAGCTGATCATCCTCGCAGTGGCAGACCACGTGTAACAACACCTGCACATGATCGGTACATCCGAATATCACACATGCGGGACAGGTACAGGATGGCATCAACAACTGCCCGAGTTACACCAGGAATGCCCAATCCCTCCATCAGTGTTCAGACTTTCCGCAATAGGCTGAGAGAAGCTGGACTGAGGGCTTGTAGGCCTGTTGTAAGGCAGGTCCTCCCCAGAAACCGGCAACAATGTCGCCTATGGGCACAAACCCACCATTGCTGGACCAGGCAGGACTGGCAAAAAGTGCTCTTCATTGACGAGTCACGGTTTTGTCTCACCAGGGGTGATGGTTGGATTCGCGTTTATCGTTGAAGGAATGAGCGTTAGACCGAGGCCTGTACTCTGGAGCGGGATCAATTTGGAGGTGGAGGATCCATCATGGTCTGGGGAAGTGGACTGAGCTTGTTATCATTGCAGGTAATCTCAACAATGTGCATTAGGGAAGACACCCTCCTCCCTCATGTGGTATCCTTCCTCCAGACTCATCCTAACATGACCCTCCATCATGACAAAGCCACCAGCCATACTGCTCGTTCTGTGCGTGATTTCCTGCAAGACAGGAATTTCAGTGTTCTGCCATAGCCAGTGAAGAGCCCGGATCTCAATCCCATTGAGACCTGTTGGATCGGAGGGTGAGGGCTAGGGCCATTCCCCCCAGAAATGTCCGGGAACTTGTAGGTGCCTTGGTGGAAGAGTGGGGTAACATCTCACAGAAAGAACTGGCAAATCTGGTGAAGTCCATGAGGAGGAGATGCATTGCAGTACTTAATGCAGCTGGTGGCCACAACAGATACTGACTGTTCGTTTAGATTTTGACCCCCCTTTGCTCAGGGACACATTATTCCATTTCTGTTAGTCACATGTCTGTGGGACTTGTTCAGTTTATGTCTCAGTTGTTGAATCTTGTTATGTTCATACAAATATTTACACGTTAACTTTGCTGAAAATAATCGCAGTTGACAGTGAGAGGACGTTTCTATGCACGCACCACTTTTCCTATTTAACAAAAAATACATTTTTTAAACAAGTTATTTTTTTACATTTCACTTCATCAATTTTGACAATTTTGTGTATGTCCATTACATGAAATACAAATACAAATCTATTTCAATTACAGGTTGTAATGCAACAAAATAGGAAAAACTCCCAGGGGGAAGAATACTTTTGCAAGACACTGCATGTTGTGTTGCAATAACGTTATATGATGTACTGTCTTATCTTGTTTTATGTGTGATGTGAGTGAGTGCCTTAATGAGCTTGGACCCCATGAATAGTAGCTGCTGCCTCAGAAGCAGCAAATGGCGATCCCTAATAAATAAAAATACAAATTGATAAAGTTGGTGTGAAGATGGGGAGAGGTACGTCTGTTATAAAAAGATGTCCTGCGTTTTTGACAGAAATCAACTGTACTAATGGTTCAGGCTCTGGTCTTGTCCCATCTTGATTACTGTCTGGTAATATAGTCAATTGCAGCAAAGAAAGACCTAGAAAGACCTAGCAAAGCTGAAGCTGGCTCAAAAAAAAGCACACCATGCCCTTACCTGCACATACAGAAACAACATCAACAACTTGCATGCCAGTCTTTCCTGGTTAAGGGTTGAGGATGGATTAACTGTTTCTCTTCTAGTTTTTATGAGAAATATTACTGTGAGGAAAATTCCAGATTGTTTGCATAATTAAATAACATACAGCTCAGACATCCATATATACCCCACAAGAAATGCCACCAGTGGTCTTTTCACAGTCTCCAAACAAATTCACGGCAACGCACAGTAATATATGCAGAGCCATGATCCAATTAATCATGCAAACAGCAATATTCCCTCATTTCTTTTTATAAAACAACATATCATGGCACAATAGGGGATGTGAAATGACACATACAAACACTCTAACACACTCAATCTACAGTACACACACGTTATTCTTTAGTTGTATTTTTTGTATATCATAGTATTTTAAATTTGTGTGACTGTTCTAGTCTATCAGTGTTTTGTTACTTGTCGTGTTTTATGTTTTTGTGTGGACCCCTTTTGCTTCGGCTTAAGCTACCGGGAATGTGAATAAACAAATAAACTCTCCCACCATGTGACATGGCAGATTAAGACGGGACAAAAATTATGGATGTGGTGTTTTGTGCTCGTGCATGTAGTAATACATAACCTGACCTCCCAAAGTCAAACTAATCCTGCCTAAATAGGGCTATAGTGCCTTCTTCTAGCATTCTAAATCTCAAACATAGTCTGCTGAACACTGCATATCCATAGTGCTAAGTGGATGCAGCTTACAAGTTAACAGGTTGCAGCGCTAGATATTACAGACCCTTTAGCTATCATCACAATGCTGCTTGTCAGAGATAAAATTGGCCACACACTCAGGCATAATTGGGTCAAGGGCAATGGTTGTAATCCAATCAATATCACTGAGCATAGACATGGGGGCTGTTGGGAAAGCTGCTATAATAGCATGGAACTGAGCTAGCTAGCAACGTAGCATTTTTACAGTGCTAGAATATCACACAGCAAAGTGTTTATTAGCAATGCGCTAAAATGACGAAGACTTAGCTTTAGTGGTTTCTTGTAACTAACTTGGTAAAGAGATAGCGCTATCAGTCCACTGGTAGAATTGTGGTTTGGTAAGAGACTTTGCATTTGTATCTACTGTATTTGTGTAGCACTAGATTGACAGTAAAGTGCTCAGAATATGCAGCAGTGGGGAAGAGATCTGACTGTCACGCGCGCACACACAAACACACAAACACACCCGGGGGTTGAGGGGAGCAGCTGCCTTTGCATACATACAGTGGTCACACACAGCACTCTCCTGACCCGGGAAAGCAGAGCGTTATATAACAGTCTTCCTCCCGATCTCACTATCTCTAGTCAAACACACTCAGGCAGAGAGATACAGCGAGAACATCTGTGTACTGTACTGTACCATATTCATTGTCTTGGATGCCAGAGATCTCCTTGAACTGCTCTAGGAGAATTAGAGAGGAAGAGAGAGCGAGAAAGTGAGAGGGGGGGGCTGCTACATTTGAGAAATGACTATGTACTGTAGCAATCTGCTAACAGTCTTGATCTGGGCTAACCACCACAATCTTACTTAGCCCTGTCAGCATGTAGATAACTAAGGTCCTCAAACTGCTGTGGCAGCCACTTACAGTCCAGTATACCCAAAATACTTTACATGTATTTTAGCGATTTCAGTAGTTACCACAGCCACAAATGAATAAACTCTGCCTATTTCTACAATTTCTCTACTTAAAATGTTGTTTTACCACAGCGAGCATTTGCTTCTATCTATTCTCCTCCGTTCCTGGCTGGCAAAGTACCAGGATGTTGTCTCTGGTTTTGAATCTGAATTTGGAGAACTGAAATTGAAAACGGAATCTGAATGCATCTGAGAAGTTGAATATTTTAAACTTTGATAAACTTGAAATTATAGTTTGTAAACTTGATTCACAGACATTGAATGTAATAGCTACCATATTGAAAATAAATATGTAAATATTGAATTTGAATATTCAAGAATGCAATATTAATTGAAATGAGTTTCAAATCATTAAATACAAGTTCAATTTATGAATTCAATGATTTAATTTATGTATTAGAAATAAAAAAATATATAAAATTAAAATTCAATATCATAATACAACTTCTAAATTATGAAATTGAATTACAATTTCCGTTGGCACTGAAATCACTCCATACTTTGGGCCATACACTCCACTTAACATTAGTAAGCCACTGGTTCTTAAGCCGTAGCCTTTATAGACTGAATAGGCAAGAGACATTCAGCCTCTTGGAAGGAAATGGAAGTTCAATGAAAAATATGTTTTTGGCATTAACTGCCAAATCATTTTGGGGATAAAAAGTGTTTTGGTATATTGCGCATCCTGTTCAAGACCCTGGTAAATGTTAGTGCACTATAAAGGTAATAGAGTTCCATTTGGGATGCAGTCTATCCCATCAGCTAAGGGCACAATCATTTGCCAAAAACTACAATGTCTGAGGAACAAGAGGTCAGACATAAACAGTGTTCTAACAGCAAGGAGTCTCAACATTACAGACAGTTTAACAGAGGAGAGGGGATGAGAAGAGAGGGGAGGGGAGGAGATCCCTCATCTCCAAAAGCAGCTTGGTGAACTCGGCCCTGGTGAACTGTGTATTTCATGTTACCAGCAGCCTGCAGTAAAACTGCCACCTTTAACCTTTGACAATGACAGGATACGAAGTCACCCGAGACCCCTCGGGAATCATCGTGAGCGAGCGACTCATTTTCTACAGTGCTTATCCAACAGGGAAGAGCTAGATTGTCACCTCAGGAACGACGACAGAGGCTTAACTCCAACAATTGTCTGTATTGTGGTGCTAGAGGGCATTACAAATCCGTCTGTACAGTAAAAGACCAGACTCATCAGCTAGGTAAGAGTACAATGGTGGGTCATACTGGGAGTTTTCTAACTCACATTACTCATTCTCTCTTCCATGTTATCCTGCTGTGGGGTGACCGGTCTAAATATCTCCGGGTGCTCATTGACTCTGGAGCTGATGAGAGTTTAATGGACGCTACTCTGGTATTGGAGCTTGGTATCTCCACACAACCCCCCTCCATTCCTATGGCTCCAGAGCACTGGACGGATACACCATAGGCAGGGTCAGCATGGTGCCCATTAACCTGTGTGTGTTGGGCAATCACAGCGAGTCCATACAGCTTCTTCTCATTGAATCTCCCAATGTTCCTGTTGTTTTGGGATTTTCATGGATCCAGAGACACAACCCCGTTATTGACTGGACCACTGATTATATTCTGGGTTGGAGCCCGTTCTGCCACTTACATTGCCTGAAGGTGTCTCAGCCTGTTCTGGGATGTCCTCCTGCGGGCTCTGGTAACACCTCGGATTTCTCCGCTGTTCCCACGGAATCACAGGACCTCCTGGAGGTGTTCGGCAAGGCTCGCACCACCCCCCTCCCTCCGCATCGTCCCTACGATTGAGCTATTAATCTCCTCCCGGGCACAACACTGCCTCGTGGGTGGCTATATTCCCTGTCTGGCCCTGAGACCAAGGCCATGGAGGAGTACATTGAGGACACTTTGGCTGCTGGGAGCATTCGTCCATCTGCCTCCCCTTCCGGCGCAGGGTTATTCTTTGTGGGAAAAAATGACAAGAGCCTGCGTCCATGTATCGACTACCAATGACATCACAGTGAATAATCGTTACCCTCTACCAGTCCTCTCCTCGGCTGTCAAACATCTTCAGGGGGCAACCATCTTTTCCAAGTTGGACCTTCGGAATGCCTACCACCTAGTTCGAATACGCGAAGGAGACGAGTGGAAGACGGCCTTCAACACAGCTAGTGGACACTATGAGTACCTGGTCATGCCGTTTGGACTCACCAACGCTCCCGCAGTGTTCCAGGCCCTGGTCAACAATGTGCTCCGTGACATGTTGAATAGATTTGTGTTTACCTACCTCAACGACATCCTTGTTTTCTCCCGTCCTGCTCAAGAACACGTCCTCCATGTCCGACAAGTCCTTCAGCGCCTCCTAGAGAACCAGTTGTGAAAGCTGAGGAGTGTGAAATTCACTGCTCCGCTATCTTCTTTCTGGGGCATGTCATCGCTGAAGGGAGTGTTCAGATGGATCCTGAAAATGTGAGAGTGGGGATGGATTGGACCGAATGTTTGTCCCTGATTCGGCCCGAGCATGGGCTCATTCCTCCAAGCTTACCTGCCATCCCGGCTCCTGTCGAACCCTGGCCTTCCTCTGACAAAGCTTCTGGTGGCCCACTATGGCTTCTGACGTCTCAGCCTTCGTCACCACATGCATGCTGTGTGCTCAGATTAAGACTCTGCAGCAGGCTCCGGCTGGCCTCCTTCAGCACACTACCTGTTCCTCATCGCCCCTGGTCCCATATATCCCTGGATTTTGTCACTGGGCTTCCTCCGTGATGGCAACACCACTATCCTGACAGTAGTGGATAGTTTCTCCAAAGTCGCCCATTTCTTCTCTCTCCCCAAGTTACCTTCCGCCACGGAGACGGCCCAGCTCATTGGGCAGCACGTCTTCTGAATCCATGGACGCCTTGTTGACATTGCCTCTGATCTTGGTCCTCAATTCTCATCCAGATTCTGGAAAGTGTTCTGCACCCTCATTGGGTCGTCGGCCAGCCTGTCCTCCGGGTTTCATCCCCAGTCCAACGACCAGACGGAGCGAGCCAATCAAAACCATGAGACTGCGCTTAGGTGCCTCATCTCAACCAACCCCACCACCTGGAGCCGGCAACTTGTGTGGGTGGAGTACGCCCGGAACACTTTTCCCTGCCCAGCCACTGGGCTTTTGCCCTTCGAGTGTTCCATGGGATATCATCCCCCGCTCTTCCCAGAGCAAGAAAAAGAGGTTAACATACCCTCGGTCCAGATGTTCGTCCACCACTGTCAGCGTACCTGGAAGAGAGCTCGGTTTGCTCTTCTCAAGGCCACCTCCAGGTATCGTCGACAAGCGGACTACCACCCGACTCCGGCTCCCAACTATCATCTCGGACAGAGGGTATGGTCGCTACGCGGGACCTGCCCCTCCAGGGTGGAGTCCCGTAAACTTTGCCCCCGTTTTATTGGTCCTTTCCCCATCGCTAAAGTCCCTAGTCCCACTGCTGTTCGTCTTCTGTTGCCCCATACCCTTCGTATACATCCCACTTTTCATGTGTACAGGATTAAGCCTTGTCTCACTGTCCTTTGTCTCCTGTTTCCAGGCCCACCCTACCTCCCGTCTCATCGACGGCCATCCGGCGTACACGGTGAGACGCATCCTGAGGGTTCAACCTCGGGGCAAGGGTTTCCAGTACCTGGTTGACTGGGAAGGTTATGGCCCGTAGGAGAAGTGCTGGGTCCCTGCTTAGGACATCCTGGACCTGGCCCTCATCGCCGACTTTCAACGCTGGCACCCTGGTCAACCAGGTATAAAAAATTGTCATTGGATTTAGGTTAAAAAAAAAAAAAGAAATACCCTAACATTGATGAGTTTTTGCAAATCTAATCAGTTTTTCACGTTGACACAACATCCTCACGTTGATTTTTTTTAAATGATGTGGAAATAACGTTGATTCAACCAGTTTTTGCCCAGTGGGTGGTCTGTGATTTAAGATGCTGTAATAAAGAGATGAGGGGAATGAGTGTGTGCAACAGCTCATGAGAGAGGAGTGATGGAGAGAGAGGAGAGAAAGCCAGAGATGGAGGCAGAGGGAGAGTTGCAGATAGATGCAGTTCTCTCTCATCATTTGCTGCTCTATTTGGCAAGAGCCAACCACAGCACTGCACTGATTACAGTTGCACTGTTTGCACTCGTTACACACACATACAGTATTGCACACAAGCCCAACAGGGATTCACAACCATGTTCATAACAATTCTCAAACAGCACCATCATAACCACTATCCCACAAAAACAGAACACAAAAAGTATCCACATAAAAAGTTATTCAGGTCTCCGGATTGTTATTGTGTGATGCTAGCCTAAGCTGGCTATCACTACCTGGATGTAGCTCTTCCCACTATATCCTTGGCTGTGACCCACCTAATGCCTTACAACACAAATAAACAAACCAATCCTACTGGACATAATCACATCTTCATCTGCCACCAGACATGGAACTACCCTTGACTTAGTGGTGGATCCTGACCCAGAGTTTGGGACTCACTGGTCTGATCCAAAAGCACACCAAAACTCAAAGAATTGAGCAGAGACAGGATAAGTGGTGATACCTGGTATCAAAAAGCTGCAAAGTTGGGCTTGTTGTAATTAATCCTAAATAAACAACATTTAATTATAACATTATTATTGCATAATTATCATACCATCGTGTGCTTTCTAAGTAAATGCCAGGTAAATAGCGATCTGTAAAATAAGGGACCTAAGATCAAGTTGAACCAAAGATCAAGTGCCAACAGATATCACCAATCAGCTCTCATTCATCCCAAAAAGGATCTCTACAACTAATCTCATTGCTTCTAGCAGCAGGAAGAAAGAACTCTGTTTGGGAAAGGAAGTGAAGAGTAGTATGACACACACACACACACACACACACACAAAATGCACCCACTCTCACATAAAAGCGCATACATGAACACACCTGCACGCACGTACACACACACACACTTACCTCGATAAGGAAGTCCCCGGTCCTTAGCCCCGCCTGCCAGGCCACTCCTCCCTCGTCCACCGACTCCAGGTATTGGAGGGCTGGGAAGGCAGGGGTGGGAGTAAACTCCTCGATGGGCGTGTCCGCTATGGGAGAGAAAGCGAGAGAGAGAAGGTAAGTGGGTCACATTATCCTGGACACCACTCCCTTCCTCAACCCTGAGCCTATGGAGATCTAGCCCCATTCCAGATCCACACACACACACACACACAATCAGCTTTATTTACATTACATTTTTAGGGTGGATGGGGAGAATGAAATAACAGGGTTTAGCATTGGCTTTGTGGTCGGCGGACAAACATACAAACAAACAAAACAAACATTGGAGTATTCACCAGAGACAAGCAGAGAGAATCCATTCATCACCAATAAACCCACAAAGGTCATTGCCAATTCAATAAGGTGGAAGGCTGCAGACACTGTGCTGTCATCAACACAGCCAGATTACATTACTGCTGTCCTAATGTCTATGCATGGCAGTGTGTGTGTGTGTGTGTGTCTAGACACAAGGTTTGCTCTGGTGGTAGGGGCCAGTAAGATCTCTTTCTCCCATCTCCTATACTCCTGTCTATCTTCTCTCCCCATCTCCCTATCACCACACTTTTCCCCTGTCACCCTCTCTCTCTTTCCCCTCTCCCATCTCTTCTCTTCCACCTTCCACTGACCAGTGATATTCACACAATGTCCTCGTGGCAGCCAGAAGACAATGGTGACAAGTGACATTTCTGATCAATCCCCCTCTTACTGTAAGAGAGATGCTAGGCACTGTGTGCGTGGGATCGTGTTTGCGCAAGCATTCATTTGTGATTTTATGTGAGAGTGGGTGCATTGTGTGTCTGTGTTTTTGTGCGATTTTGTGTGTTTCCGTTGTGTGTGTTTGTGAGCATCAGAGTGTGTGTGTGTGAAGTGCACAGTGCCAGAGGATAAAGAAGGCTGGCTCAGTTCCCTTGGGTGATGGCAGTGTCAGAACAACTGTAGTACATTCGGCTTGTTGTTTTTAATGCTAAATGACTCTCCTCTCTCTCTTCCTCTCTCTGTCACTTTCTTCCTCTATCCATGTCTCTAAAAAAGAAAATGTACCTCTCGACAGTGCAGACCAATGAGAGTATGCCATCTCGCAGCATTTGACAGTGTGGATTATGACATGGCTGTAATCGTCATAGAAACCAAAACAGCCGCTCAGCGGGCTATTTTTAGACAGCATCACATGAGGGGTGGAATATCAAATTATGTGTGGACAATCGCACTAATGTCCTGACAACATGTCCTAAACGCAGGCTGATATTGATGTGTGTGTGTGTGTGTGTGTGTGTGTGTGTGTGTGTGTGTGTGTGTGTGTGTGTGTGTATGTGCATTTGCGAGTATGTGCATTTGCGAGTGTGTGCTCTAGATTAGATGTCTTCACAGATCCACCTGTATCCGAACACCCGAGATCCAGAATTCTAAATAATGTCAAGGGTCTGGTAGGATCTGATATGATTGTCACGGGTCTCGGGTATGTGTAATTTTGACAGACTTGTCTGGAAGGGCCCATATAGATCTGAATGTGACTGCTGCAGTAGAGAGAGAGAAATGTATAATTTATCCTTCTGCTCTTTGATTTTCACCGGAGTGGCGCATGAGGCAATTTTTGGCCAATCATAAGTCATCAACGAGGCAATAGGCTACAGTCATAGAGCCTCCATGTGGGCCATAAGTTATGAGATATTAATCAACGGAAGATGCAATTAAAGTGATGGAATTAAAAGTTAAAGGAAAAGAATAGGTTACAATTACCAAGAGCCAACAGGTAGGCTAAGACTTTATATTCTGAATGGAGTTGTTGTTGTTTGTAACTGTGTTTGTAACTACCCCCTCTTCCTTCCGCTTGAAATCAAATCACATTGTATTGGTCACATACACGTTTAGCAGATGTTGTTGCGAGTGTAGCGAAATGCTTGTTAAAAAAAAGCTCTGGTTAAAAAAGGAGTTTAAAATGGACTTTCTGCTGCTTCTCTCCCTCGGGTCCGTCCGGGTCTGGAGCCGACCAGATCTATAAGGAACAGGTCTAGTTGTCCTCGGGTCCGTTCGGAACAGGTCTCTATATTTAAAACATGTATTTATGGAGATGGGAAAGCCCCAGGTCCATTTCGGAACGGGTCCAACTATTTGGACCCATGAAGGGCTCTGCTCTAGAGAGGTGGACAGAAGTGCTGTTAGTCTTTGTGTGTGTGTGTATGTGTGTGTGTTGTGTTGTGCCTGGCTGGCTAGATATTGATGCTCAGACAGACAGACAGACAGACAGACAGACAGACAGACAGACAGACAGAAGTTGTTTACATTAAACAGTAGGTAATTGCCATACAGAGTGGAGGGGTTCCTGTGGTTACATCAGGTGGCCAAAACCATTTTAATCTCATTAACCTTTTACCATATAGAGACATAGATCAAATACATAGGCTGTTATTATCTTGTTTAATGTGCAGTGCCTACATATCCAGTGACCATGAGAAAGGGATAAGGAGAAGGTGGGAGACACCAGGGTAGCCTCTTACCTTTGGCCCCTCGCAGCACGAAGCCGAAGCCTTCATTCTCCTTCTTGGTCAAGACCACCGTCTTCTCGTCGACCACGCAGTCGCTGTGGAGAAAATACCGCGCAAAGCGCCCGTTATTACAGCCCATCATCCGCATCATGGCCACAGCCGCCCGCCCCGAGTGCAGGTTCATCGCGGTAAACTACTCTGGGCAGCCCCCGATGGAGGGGCTCCTTGCCTCGGCCCCTTTTAGCTCAAATGAAGTGCGCGACAACGCTGGCAGTGGGAGTCCGGCGCCCGCATCTCCAGAAAAGTCGCCGCCGCTCCTCTCCTATCCTCTGCCGCCGAAAACCACTCGGAGGAGCGACAAGCGGAGGCCAGAGCTGGCGACTAAGTCGAAGCGTGACGTCGGATAGAAGCAGCATTACCGACTAAATAAATGATGACGAAAGCGTGGCTTGGCGCGGAGGAGGGGGAGAGAAACGGAACGGAGGGTGGCAGGCAGTTAAAATAGTCCTAGGCGAGGAGTGCGCGCAACGGATGAGAGAAAAGATAGAGGGACCAGCATGGCAGTGCGCGGGCACGACGATAGGAGGCAATGCGTGAGTGATTGACCCTTTCACTCGAGTCGAGAGGTGGGTGTCCTCTCACTCAGTGGCGTGGGGTGGCGGTGGATGACACAGAGCCCCGCAGCCCGCATGCGCTTGCATTACATTTTTCTTTAATGTAATCCAAGGCGACAGATGCGCCCAAGCAAAGTGATGAGCGAAACAGACAGGGAGGGAAAGATATTCAGGTAATTATGTTTCTTTCATTTTGATTGCTGTGGTTTAAAATAACGGATGGGGCGTTGATATAGTTTTTATAAAATGTATTTTTGTTGGATCAGCCTGACTCCAAATGAGATTGGGAACAAAGGTGATAACTCCAACCTGTGCACTCATACTCCAAAAACAGTATGCCACCACGTCAGTCACAGCCACATTCAATCAGGCTATTCAATTCTCAGACATCTCTTCACCTCTATAACTTACAGAAAAAAAACATCTACCAGCAGCAATGACGTGGTCCAAGCAATACAGCCCCATCAACACCACAGTAGGGCAACCAGGCTACCAGCAGTAACCTGGTTGCAATACCCTACCTGCTATATACCCTTTACCTGCCAAATCTGCTGCTGGAACCGTTCAGTCTATCTATATACTATATATAAGGATAAAATGAGGGAGACAAGTGAGATAAGTGTCTAGTGCCAAGTGAAAATTCAATAGGTGTCTTTCATTCCCCCCCAATCCCAGCTCTTATGGCATATGTATTATTTAAAATATATTATATTAATATATTTCACCTTTATTTAACCAGGTAGGCAAGTTGAGAACAAGTTCTCATTTACAACTGCGACCTGGCCAAGATAAAGCAAAGCAGTGCGACAAAAACAACAACACAGAGTTACACATGGGATAAGCAAACGTTCAGTCAATAGCACAATAGAACAAATCTATATACAGTGTGTGCAAATGTAGTAAGATTAGGGAGGTAAGGCAATATATAGGCCATAGTGGCAAAATAATTACAATTTAGCATTAACACTGGAGTGATAGAAGTGCAGATGATGATGTGCAAGTAGAGATACTGGGGTGCAAAAGAGTAAAATAAATAACAATATGGGGATGAGGTAGTTGGGTGGGCTATTTACAGATGGGCTGTGTACAGGTGCAGTGATCGGTAAGCAGCTCTGACAGCTGATGCTTAAAGTTAGTGAGGGAGATATAAGTCTCCAGCTTCAGTGATTTTTGCAATTCGTTCCAGTCATTGGCAGCAGAGAACTGGAAGGAAAGGCGGCCAAAGGAGGAGTTGGCTTTGGGGATGACCTGTAAAATATACCTGCTGTAGCAGGTGCTACGGGTGGGTGTTGCTATGGTGACCAGTGAGCTGAGATAAGGTGGGGCTTTACCTAGCAAAGACTTATAGATGACCTGGAGCCAGTGGGTTTGGCGACGAATATGAAGTGAGGGCCAGCCAACGAGAGCATACAGGTCGCAGTGGAGGGTAGTATATGGGGCTTTGGTGATAAAACGGATGGCACTGTGATAGACCACTGTCACGTTCTGACCATCGTTCGTGTGTGTTTTCCTTGTTTTAGTGTTGGTCAGGACGTGAACTGGGTGGGCATTCTATGTTGGATGTCTTGTTTGTCTATTTCTATGTCTGGCCTGATATGGTTCTCATTTAGAGGCAGGTGTTAGTCATTGTCTCTGATTGGGAACCATATTTAGGTAGCCTGGCTTTCACTGTGTGTTGGTGGGTGATTGTCCTTAGTGTCCTGATGTCATTGTTCCTGTCTATGTGTTTTCACCAGATAGGCTGTTTAGGTTTTCGTTACGTTCATTACGTTCTTTATTTTGTAGTGTTTGTATTGATTCGTGTTTTATGTTTGTTTATTAAAACATGGATCGCAATCGACACGCTGCATTTTGGTCCGACTCTCCTTCTCATATAGAAAACCGTTACAGAATCACCCACCACAAAAGGACCAAGCAGCGTGTCAACAGGCAGGAGCAGCGCGAGGAGATGCGCAATAAGGATTTCTGGACATGGGAGGAAATCCTCGACGGGAGAGGACCCTGGGCTAAACCAGGGGAGTGTAGCCGCCCAAAGGTGCAGCAGGAGAAGAGGCAACAGGAGCAGCCCAAAGAGGAGGTATGGACATGGGAGGACGAATTAGAAGGAAGAGGACCCTGGGCTCAGCCAGGAGAATATCGCCGCCCCAAAGAAGAACTGAAGGCGGCGAAAGCTGAGAGGCGCAGATATGAGGAGGCAGCACGACGTAGCGGATGGAAGCCTGAGAGGCAGCCCCAAAAATTTCTTGGGGGGGGGGCTAACAGGGAGTATGGCTACGCCAGGTAGGAAACCTGGGCAGACTCCCTGTGCTTACCGGAGGGCTAGAGAGACCGGGCAGGCACCGTGTTATGCTGTGGTGCGCACGGTGTCTCCAGTGCGGGTGCATAGCCCGGTGCGGTATATTCCAGCTCCGCGTGTCGGCCGGGCTAGATTGAGCGTCGAGCCTAATGCCATGAAGCCGGCTCTACGCAGCTGGTCCCCAGTGCGTCTCCTTGGGCCGGCTTACATGGCACCAGCCTTGCGCTCGGTGTCTCCGGTTCGCCTGCATAGCCCAGTGCGGGCTATTCCACCTCGTCGCACTGGCAGGGCGACCGTGAGCATTCAACCAGGTAAGGTTGGGCAGGCTCGGTGCTCAAGAGCTCCAGTGCGCCTGCACGGTCCGGTTTTTCCAGTACCACCTCCACACCCCAGCCCTCCGGTAGCAGCTCCCCGCACCAGGCTTCCTGTGCGTGTCCTCGGCCCAGTACCACCAGTGCCAGCACCACGCATCAGGCCTACAGTGCGCCTCGCCTGTCCAGCGCTGCCAGAGCCTTCCTCCTTTTCAGCGCTGTCGGAGTCTCCCGCCTGTTTAGCGCTGTTAGAGCCTTCCTTCTCTACAGCGCTGCCGGAGTCTCCCGCCTGTTCAGAACTGCCAGTTTGCAAGGAGCTGCCAGTTTGCAAAGAGCTGCCAGTTTGCAAGGAACTGCCAGTTTGCAAGGAGCTGCCAGTCTGCAAGGAGCTGCCAGTCTGCATAGAGCTGCCAGTCTGCATAGAGCTGCCAGTCTGCAAGGAGCTGCCAGTCTGCAGGGAGCTGCCAGTCTTCAAGGAGCCGCCAGAGCTGCCAGTCTGCAGGATGCCGCCAAAGCTGCCAGTTTGCAAGGAGCTGCCAGAGCTGCCAGTCTGCAAGGAGCCGCCAGAGCTGCCAGTTAGCATGGAGCAGCCAGAGCCGCCAGTCAGCATGGAGCAGCCAGGGCCGCCAGTCAGCATGGAGCAGCCAGGGCCGCCAGTCAGCATGGAGCAGCCAGGGCCGCCAGTCAGCATGGAGCAGCCAGGGCCGCCAGTCAGCATGGAGCAGCCAGAGCAGCCAGTCAGCATGGAGCAGCCAGTCAGCATGGAGCAGCCAGAGCTGCCAGTCAGCATGGAGCAGCCAGAGCTGCCAGTCAGCATGGAGCAGCCAGAGCTGTCAGTCAGCATGGAGCAGCCAGTCAGCATGGAGCAGCCAGAGCTGCCAGTCAGCATGGGGCAGCCAATCAGCATGGAGCAGCCAGAGCTGCCAGTCAACCAGACTCTTCCAGATCTGCCAGTCGACCAGACTCTTCCAGATCTGCCAGTCGACCAGACTCTTCCAGATCTGCCAGTCGACCAGACTCTTCCAGATCTGCCAGTCGACCAGACTCTTCCAGATCTGTCAGTCGACCAGACTCTTCCAGATTTGCCAGTCGACCAGACTCTTCCAGATCTGCCAGTCGACCAGACTCTTCCAGATTCTCCAGTCAGCCAGGATCTTCCGGATCCGCCAGTCAGCCAGGATCTTCCAGAATCGCCAGCCAGCCAGGATCTGCCGGATCCAACCACCTGCCTGAGCTTCCTCTCAGTGCTGAGCTTCCTCTCAGTGCTGAGCTACCCATCAGTCCCGAGCTACCTCTGTCCCGAGCTGTCCTTCTGTTCCGAGCTTCCCCTCTGTCCCGAGCTGTCTCTTAGGAGGGTCACCTATCTAGGGACGCTAAGGAGGTGGACAAAGACTATTATGGAGTGGGGTCCAAGTCCAGCGCCAGAGCCGCCACCGCGGACAGATGCCCACCCACACCCTCCCCTATAGGTTTAAGTTGTGCGTCCGGAGTCCGCACCTTGGAGGGGGGGTACTGTCACGTTCTGACCATTGTTCGTGTGTGTTTTCCTTGTTTTAGTGTTGGTCAGGACGTGAACTGGGTGGGCATTCTATGTTGGATGTCTTGTTTGTCTATTTCTATGTCTGGCCTGATATGGTTCTCAATCAGAGGCAGGTGTTAGTCATTGTCTCTGATTGGGAACCATATTTAGGTAGCCTGGGTTTCACTGTGTGTTGGTGGGTGATTGTCCTTAGTGTCCTGATGTCATTGTTCCTGTCTATGTGTTTTCACCAGATAGGCTGTTTAGGTTTTCGTTACGTTCATTACGTTCTTTATTTTGTAGTGTTTGTATTGATTCGTGTTTTATGTTTGTTTATTAAAACATGGATCGCAATCGACACGCTGCATTTTGGTCCGACTCTCCTTCTCATATAGAAATCCGTTACAACCACATCTAATTTGCTAAGTAGAGTGTTGGAGGCAATTTTGTAAATGACATCGCCGAAGTCAAGGATCGGTAGGATAGTCCGTTTTACAAGGGTATGAGTGAAGGAGGCTTTGTTGCAAAATAAGAAGCTGATTCTAGATTTAATTTTGGATTGGAGAAGCTTAATGTGAGTCTGGGAGGAGAGTTTACAGTCTAACCAGACACCTAGGTATTTGTAGTTGTCCACATATTCTAAGTCAGGCAAGTTGCTGAGGGGGGTGCAGAATTGTTGGCCGGGGTAGGGGTAGCCAGGTGGAAAGCATGGCCAGCCGTAGAGAAATGCTTGTTGAAATTCTCGATAATCATAGATTTATCGGTGGTGACAGTGTTTCCTAGCCTCATTGTAGTTGGCAGCTGGGAGGAGGCACTCTTGTTCTCCATGGACTTCACAGTGTCCCAAAACTTTTTGGAATTTGTGCTACAGGATGCAAATTTCTGTTTGAAAAAGTTAGCATTTGCTTTCCTAACTGACTGTGTATATTGGTTCCTAACTTCCCTGAAAAGTTGCATATCGCGGGGGCTATTTGATGCTAATGCAGCACGACACAGGATGTTTTTGTGCTGGTCAAGTGCAAGTCTCTTCTTAGTTTTACAAGATAAACGTTTAGCAAATTAGTATGCCACACTAGTCACACTGTCTATGTGCATATTTATATATATATATATATACATACATACAGTGCCTTGCGAAAGTATTCGGCCCCCTTGAACTTTGCGACCTTTTGCCACATTTCAGGCTTCAAACATAAAGATATAAAACTGTATTTTTTTGTGAAGAATCAACAACAAGTGGGACACAATCATAAAGTGGAACGACATTTATTGGATATTTCAAACTTTTTTAACAAATCAAAAACTGAAAAATTGGGCGTGCAAAATTATTCAGCCCCTTTACTTTCAGTGCAGCAAACTCTCTCCAGAAGTTCAGTGAGGATCTCTGAATGATCCAATGTTGACCTAAATGACTAATGATGATAAACACAATCCACCTGTGTGTAATCAAGTCTCCGTATAAATGCACATGCACTGTGCACAAAAACTGGGAGTGCAAAATTATTCAGCCCCCTTAAGTTAATACTTTGTAGTGTCACCTTTTGCTGCGATTACAGCTGTAAGTCGCTTGGGGTATGTCTTTATCAGTTTTGCACATCGAGAGACTGAAATGTTTTCCCATTCCTCCTTGCAAAACAGCTCGAGCTCAGTGAGGTTGGATGGAGAGCATTTGTGAACAGCAGTTTTCAGTTCTTTCCACAGATTTTCGATTGGATTCAGGTCTGGACTTTGACTTGGCCATTCTAACACCTGGATATGTTTATTTTTGAACCATTCCATTGTAGATTTTGCTTTATGTTTTGGATCATTGTCTTGTTGGAAGACAAATCTCCGTCCCAGTCTCAGGTCTTTTGCAGACTCCATTAGGTTTTCTTCCAGAAAGGTCCTGTATTTGGCTCCATCCATCTTCCCATCAATTTTAACCATCTTCCCTGTCCCTGCTGAAGAAGGCCATGATGCTGCCACCACCATGTTTGACAGTGGGGATGGTGTGTTCAGGGTGATGGGCTGTGTTGCTTTTACGCCAAACATAACGTTTTGCATTGTTGCCAAAAAGTTCAATTTTGGTTTCATCTGACCAGAGTACCTTCTTCCACATGTTTGGTGTGTCTCCCAGGTGGCTTGTGGCAAACTTTAAACAACACTTTTTATGGATATCTTTAAGAAATGGCTTTCTTCTTGCCACTCTTCCATAAAGGCCAGATTTGTGCAATATACGACTGATTGTTTTCCTATGGACAGAGTCTCCCACCTCAGCTGTAGATCTCTGCAGTTCATCCAGAGTGATCATGGGCCTCTTGGCTGCATCTCTGATCAGTCTTCTCCTTGTATGAGCTGAAAGTTTAGAGGGACGGCCAGGTCTTGGTAGATTTGCAGTGGTCTGATACTCCTTCCATTTCAATATTATCGCTTGCACAGTGCTCCTTGGGATGTTTAAAGCTTGGGAAATCTTTTTGTATCAAAATCCGGCTTTAAACTTCTTCACAACAGTATCTCGGACCTGCCTGGTGTGTTCCTTGTTCTTCATGATGCTCTCTGCGCTTTTAACGGACCTCTGAGACTATCACAGTGCAGGTGCATTTATACGGAGACTTGATTACACACAGGTGGATTGTATTTATCATCATTAGTCATTTAGGTCAACATTGGATCATTCAGAGATCCTCACTGAACTTCTGGAGAGAGTTTGCTGCACTGAAAGTAAAGGGGCTGAATAACTTTGCACGCCCAATTTTTCAGTTTTTGAGTTGTTAAAAAAGTTTGAAATATCCAATAAATGTCGTTCCACTTCATGATTGTGTCCCACTTGTTGTTGATTCTTCCCAAAAAAATACAGTTTTATATCTTTATGTTTGAAGCCTGAAATGTGGCAAAGGGTCGCAAAGTTCAAGGGGGCCGAATACTTTCGCCAGGCACTGTATATACACAGTTGAAGTCCGACGTTTACATACACCTTAGCCAAATACATTTAAACTAATACATTTACATTTAAAATTCCTGACATTTAATCCCAGTAAAAATTCCCTGTCAGTTAGGATCACCACTTTAGTTAAGAATGTGAAATGTCAGAATAATAGTAGAGAGTAATTTATTTCAGCTTTTATTTATTTCACCACATTCCCAGTTGGTTAGAAGTTTACATACACTCAATTAGAATTTGGTAGCATTGCCTTTAAATTGTTTAACTTCGGTTAAACATTTCAGATAGACTTCCACAAGCTTCCCACAATAAGGTGGGTGAATTTTGGCCCATTCCTCCTGACAGAGCTGGTGTAACTGAGTCACGCTTTTTCACACGCTTTTTCACACGCTTTTTCAGTTCTACTCACAAACTTTCTATGGGGTTGAGGTCAAGGCTTTGTGATGGCCACTCCAATACCTTGACTTTGTTGTCCTTAGCCCTTTTTGCCACAACTTTTGAAGTATGCTTGGGGTCATTGTTCATTTGGAAGATCCATTTGTGACCAAGCTTTAACTTCCTGAAACTGATGTCTTGAGATGTTGCTTCAATATATTCACGTAATTTTCCTTTCTCATGTTACCATCTATTTTGTGAAGTGCACCAGTCCCTCCTGCAGCAAAGCACTCCCACAACATGATGCTGCCACCCCCGTGCTTCACGGTTGGGATGGTGTCCTTCGGCTTGCAAGCCTGCTCATTTTTCCTCCGAGCATAACAATGGTCATTATGGCCAACGGTTCTATTTTTGTTTCATCAGACCAGAGGACATTTCTCCAAAAAGTACGATCTTTGTCCCCATGTGCAGTTGCAAACCGTAGTCTGACTTTTTCATGGGGGTTTTGGAGGAGTGGCTTCTTCCTTGCTGAGCGGCCTTTCAGGTTACGTCGATACAGGACTCGTTTTACTGTGGATATAGATACTTTTGTACCTGTTTCCTCCAGCATCTTCACAAGGTCCTTTGCTGTTGTTCTGGGATTGATTTGCACTTTTCTCACCAAAGTACGTTAATCTCTAGGAGACAGAACATGTCTCCTTCCTGAGCAGTATGACAGCTGCGTGATCCCATGGTGTTTATACTTGTGCACTATTGAACGTGGTACCTTCAGGCATTTGGAAATTGCTCCCAAGGATGAACTAGACTTTTGGAGGTCTACAATTTCTTTTTCTGAGGTCTTGGCTGATTTATTTAGATTTCCCATGATGTCAAGCAAAGAGGCACTGAGTTTGAAGGTAGGCCTTGAAATACATCCACAGGTACTTGATGTCAATTAGCCGGAAGCTTCTAAAGCCATGACATCATTTTCTGGAATTTTCCAAGCTGTTTAAAGGCACAGTCAACTTAGTGTATGTAAACCTCCGTTAAAATAACATCAAATTGAGACTGGTGTTTCCAGACGTTTTCAGCTACAATAGTCATTTACAATATTAACAATGTCTACACTGTATTTCTGATCAATTTGATGATATTTTAATGGCCAAAAACTGTGCTTTTCTTTCAAAAACAAGGACATTTCTAAGTGAACCCAAACTTTTGAACGGTAATGTAAATATATATGCACATAGACAGTGTGACTAGTGTGGCATACACATTTGCTAACGTTTATCTGCCATAAGAGCTGGGATTAGGGGGCAATGAAAGGCACCTATTGAACTTTCAATTGGCAGTAAATCTCACAATCTCCCTAATTTTATCCTTCCTTCACACGATGGCCCCCAAGAAGCTCTCTATGTGTGTGTGTGTGTGTGTGTGTGTGTGTACTCTACAATTGCAAATGAGGGGTAAAAAAACTGTAAAATCCACCCAGACAGTGGATGAGATATGGGACACATTAAACAGGCATGGTAAGGGATGAGAGGAGCGATAGAGAGCTGTAACTGCCTTCCTAGCAACAGAGCATCAAATGCAGAGTTTCCTTAGCAACACAATCTGTTTAGAAAAAAGGACAACATACTGGTTATATTATTATTGGTATTATTATTATTATTATTATAGTAATAACACAACTTTTTATTTAAATAAAGTTTATTCAAAACACCCAGTCACTTTAACTTGTCAGGATAATCAGCAAGATCAAAAGCAATAAGATCACACATTAAAATAGCCCATGAGGTTATCGCCCATGAATTGTCAGACATGGAGTCCAGTGGTCAATGACATTAATCACACCGTTATCACCTGAAGCGTCGCCGCTTTGTTGATTTAACAACTTCCTATGGTTTGACAGAGGAGAGTTTGCATGTTACCGATTAAATCATCACTATCCAACCACCTGAGTGACAATAACAGATACCATTGTCAAAACGTGTACAATGTGAGGCCAGAACCCAAGCCCGCAAAAGGCTTCTGTGGGATATCTACGCATGGTAGTCCTGGTGATGTGACCACTGCACTAATTCAAATGTCGAACCAAATGACCGGTATTGATATGTAGGCTCCGTATGCCTTTTTCAAGTCGATTTTTCATTGATGTGGTTCTGTCCTAGAGCTGCTCTTGTCTATTAATGTTCTATATTAAGTAATGTTTCATGTTTTGTGTGGACCCCAGTAGGAATAGCTGCTGTTTTTGCAACAGCTAATGGGGATCCTAATAAAATACCAAATACCAAAATACCTAAATTGTCCTTTCTTGTTACAGGCAGAGCCATTTACAGTTGAAATTGGAAGTTTACATACACTTAGTGTCACGTTCTGACCATCGTTCGTGTGTGTTTTCCTTGTTTTAGTGTTGGTCAGGACGTGAACTGGGTGGGCATTCTATGTTGGATGTCTTGTTTGTCTATTTCTATGTCTGGCCTGATATGGTTCTCAATCAGAGGCAGGTGTTAGTCATTGTCTCTGATTGGGAACCATATTTAGGTAGCCTGGGTTTCACTGTGTGTTTGTGGGTGATTGTCCTTAGTGTCTTGATGTCCTTATTCTGTGTTAGTTTACACTATTATAGGCTGTTTCGGTTTTTCGTTACGTTTATTGTTTTGTAGTGTTTGTATTTAGATTCGTGTTTCGTTTATTGAATAAACATGGATCGCAATCTACACGCTGCATTTTGGTCCGACTCTCCTTCACATACAGAAAACCGTTACAGAATCACCCACCACAAAAGGACCAAGCAGCGTGTCAACAGGCAGGAGCAGCGCGAGGAGATGCGCAATAAGGATTTCTGGACATGGGAGGAAATCCTCGACGGGAGAGGACCCTGGGCTAAACCAGGGGAGTGTAGCCGCCCAAAGGTGCAGCAGGAGAAGAGGCAACAGGAGCAGCCCAAAGAGGAGGTATGGACATGGGAGGACGAATTAGAAGGAAGAGGACCCTGGGCTCAGCCAGGAGAATATCGCCGCCCCAAAGAAGAACTGGAGGCGGCGAAAGCTGAGAGGCGCAGATATGAGGAGGCAGCACGACGGAGCGGATGGAAGCCTGAGAGGCAGCCCCAAAAATTTCTTGGGGGGGGGGCTAACAGGGAGTATGGCTACGCCAGGTAGGAGACCTGGGCAGACTCCCTGTGCTTACCGGGGGGCTAGAGAGACCGGACAGGCACCGTGTTATGCAGTGGTGCGCACGGTGTCTCCAGTGCGGGTGCATAGCCCGGTGCGGTATATTCCAGCTCCGCGTGTCGGCCGGGCTAGATTGAGCGTCGAGCCTAATGCCATGAAGCCGGCTCTACGCAGCTGGTCCCCAGTGCGTCTCCTTGGGCCGGCTTACATGGCACCAGCCTTGCGCTCGGTGTCTCCGGTTCGCCTGCATAGCCCAGTGCGGGCTATTCCACCTCGCCGCACTGGCAGGGCGACCGTGAGCATTCAACCAGGTAAGGTTGGGCAGGCTCGGTGCTCAAGAGCTCCAGTACGCCTGCACGGTCCGGTCTTTCCAGTACCACCTCCACACCCCAGCCCTCCGGTAGCAGCTCCCCGCACCAGGCTTCCTGTGCGTGTCCTCGGCCCAGTACCACCAGTGCCAGCACCACGCATCAGGCCTACAGTGCGCCTCGCCTGTCCAGCGCTGTCGGAGCCCTCCTCCTCTCCAGCGCTGTCGGAGTCTCCCGCCTGTTTAGCGCTGTTAGAGCCTTCCTTCTCTACAGCGCTGCCGGAGTCTCCCGCCTGTTCAGAACTGCCAGTCTGCATAGAGCTGCCAGTTTGCAGTGAGCTGCCAGTCTGCATAGAGCTGCCAGTCTGCAAGGAGCTGCCAGTCTGCAAGGAGCCGCCAGAGCTGCCTGTCTGCAGGATGCCGCCAAAGCTGCCAGTCTGCAAGGAGCCGCCAGAGCTGCCAGTCTGCAAGGAGCCGCCAGAGCTGCCAGTTAGCATGGAGCAGCCAGGGCCGCCAGTCAGTATGGAGCAGCCAGGGCCGCCAGTCAGCATGGAGCAGCCAGGGCCGCCAGTCAGCATGGAGCAGCCAGAGCAGCCAGTCAGCATGGAGCAGCCAGAGCTGCCAGTCAGCATGGAGCAGCCAGTCAGCATGGAGCAGCCAGAGCTGCCAGTCAGCAGGGAGCAGCCAGTCAGTATGGAGCAGCCAGAGCTGCCAGTCATCATGGAGCAGCCAGTCAGCATGGAGCAGCCAGAGCTGCCAGTCGACCGGACTCTTCCAGATCTGCCAGTCGACCGGACTCTTCCAGATCTGCCAGTCGACCGGACTCTTCCAGATCTGCCAGTCGACCAGACTCTTCCAGATCTGCCAGTCGACCAGAATCTTCCAGATCTGCCAGTCGACCAGACTCTTCCAGATCTGCCAGTCGACCAGACTCTTCCAGATCTGCCAGTCGACCAGACTCTTCCAGATCTGCCAGTCGACCAGACTCTTCCAGATCTGCCAGTCGACCAGACTCTTCCAGATCTGCCAGTCGACCAGACTCTTCCAGATCTGCCAGTCGACCAGACTCTTCCAGATCTGCCAGTCGACCAGACTCTTCCAGATCTGCCAGTCGACCAGACTCTTCCGGATCCGCCAGTCAGCCAGGATCTTCCGGATCCGCCAGTCAGCCAGGATCTTCCAGAACCGCCAGCCAGCCAGGATCTGCCGGATCCAACCACCTGCCTGAGCTTCCTCTCAGTGCTGAGCTTCCTCTCAGTGCTGAGCTACCCATCAGTCCCGAGCTACCTCTGTCCCGAGCTGTCCTTCTGTTCCGAGCTTCCCCTCTGTCCCGAGCTGTCTCTTAGGAGGGTCACCTATCTAGGGACGCTAAGGAGGTGGACAAAGACTATTATGGAGTGGGGTCCACGTCCAGCGCCAGAGCCGCCACCGCGGACAGATGCCCACCCACACCCTCCCCTATAGGTTTAAGTTGTGCGTCCGGAGTCCGCACCTTGGAGGGGGGGTACTGTCACGTTCTGACCATCGTTCGTGTGTGTTTTCCTTGTTTTAGTGTTGGTCAGGACGTGAACTGGGTGGGCATTCTATGTTGGATGTCTTGTTTGTCTATTTCTATGTCTGGCCTGATATGGTTCTCAATCAGAGGCAGGTGTTAGTCATTGTCTCTGATTGGGAACCATATTTAGGTAGCCTGGGTTTCACTGTGTGTTTGTGGGTGATTGTCCTTAGTGTCTTGATGTCCTTATTCTGTGTTAGTTTACACTATTATAGGCTGTTTCGGTTTTTCGTTACGTTTATTGTTTTGTAGTGTTTGTATTTAGATTCGTGTTTCGTTTATTGAATAAACATGGATCGCAATCTACACGCTGCATTTTGGTCCGACTCTCCTTCTCATATAGTAAACCGTTACACTTAGGTTGAAGTCACTAAAACTCGTTTTTCAACCACTCCACAAATGTCTTGTCAACAAACTATAGTTTTGGCAAGTCGGTTAGGACAACGACTTTGTGCATGACAAAAGCACATTTTCCAACAATTGTTTACAGACAGATTATTTCACTTATAATTCGCTGTATCACAATTCCAGTGGGTCAGAAGTTTACATACACTAAGTTGACTGTGCCTTAAAACAGCTTGTAACCTTCCAGAACATGATGTCATGGCTTTAGAAGCTTCTGATAGGTTAATTAACATGATTTGAGTCAATTGGAATAACCTGTGAATGTATTTCAAGGCCTACCTTCAAACTCAGTGCCTCTTTACTTGACATCATGGGAAAATCAAAATAAATCAGCCAAGACTTCAGGAAAAAAATTGTAGAACTTCACAAGTCTAGTTCATCCTTGGGAGCAATTTCCAAACGCCTGAAGGTACCACGTTCATCTGTACAAACAATAATACGCAAGTATAAACACCATGGGACCACGCAGCTGTCATACCGCTCAGGAAGAAGAAGTGTTCTGTCTCCTAGAGATGAATGTACTTTGGTGCGAAAAGTGCAAATCAATCGCAGAACAATAGCAAATGCTGGAGGAAACAGGTACAAAAGTATCTATATCCACAGTAAAACGAGTCCTATATTGACATACAGTGGGGCAAAAAAGTATTTAGTCAGCCACCAATTGTGCAAGTTCTCCCACTTAAAAAGATGAGAGAGGCCTGTAATTTTCATCATAGGTACACTTCAACTATGACAGACAAAATGAGGAGAAAAAATCCAGAAAATCACATTGTAGGATTTTGAATGAATTTATTTGCAAATTATGGTGGAAAATAAGTATTTGGTCACCTACAAACAAGCAAGATTTCTGGCTCTCACAGACCTGTAACTTCTTCTTTAAGAGGCTCCTCTGTCCTCCACTCGTATTAATGGCACTTGTTTGAACTTGATATCAGTATAAAAGACACCTGTCCACAACTTCAAACAGTTAATTAGAAGCATTTTTTAAGCCCTACTTCAATTTGGGATACAGATAATAGAAGTTTAGTAGTCAGGTTTGGATGCAATGACAGCTCATTGCTGAGTTATCTGTTATCACAGGCTATTCCGCGATGGCCAGTTGCCACTATCAGTTGTTCACCTTGACCTATGCAGTACATACACAGCTCCTGCATATTTACAGTTTATTCAGAAAATATTCAGACCCCTTGACTTTTTCCACATTTTCCTACATTACAGCCTTATTCTAAAATGTATTTTTAAAAAAATCCCTTATCAATCTACACACAGTCCCGATAAATACAAAGCAAAAACAGTAATTTTTTATTTTTTGCAATGTATTTAAAATACAGAAATGTAACATTACATTTTCATAAGTATTCAGTCACTTTACTCTGTACCTTGTTGAAACACCTTTGGTAGTGATTATTGTGTTATTGACTGTACATTTGTTTATCCCATGTGTAACTCTGTGTTGTTTGTGTTTATCTTGGCCAGGTCGTAGTTATAAATGCGAACTTGTTCGCAACTGGCCTACCTGGTTAAATAAAGGTGAAATAAAAAACAAATAAAAAAACATCCTCTTGTCTTCTTGGGTATGACGGTACAAGCTTGGCACCTGTATTTGAGAAGTTTCTCTCATTCTTCTCTGCAGATCCTCTCAAGCTCTGTCAAGTTGGATGGGGAGCGTCGCTGCACAGCTATTTTCAAGTCTTTCCAGAGATGTTCCTTCGGATTAGAGACATTCAGAGACTTGTCCCGAAGCCACTCCTGCGTTATCTTGGCTGTGTGCTTAGGGTCGTTGTCCCGTTGGAAGGTGAACCTTCCCCCAGTGTAAGGTCCTGACCGCTCTGGAGCAGGTTTTCATCAAGGATCTCTCTGTACTTTGCTCCGTTCATCTTTCTGTCGATTCGGACTAGTCTCCCAGTCCCTGCCACTGAACAACATCCCCACATCATGATGCTGCAACCACCATGCTTCACCGTAGGGATGGTGCCAGGTTTCCTCCAGATGTGATGCTTGGCATTCAGGCCAAAGAGTTCAATCTTGGTTTCATCCAAACAGAGAATCTTGTTTCTCATGGTCTGAGAGTCCTTTAGGTGCCTTTTGGCAAACTTCAAGCGGGCTGTCATGTGCCTTTTACTGAGAAGTGACATCCGTCTGGCCACTCCACCAAAAAGGCCTGATTGGTAGATTGCTGGAGAGATGGTTGTTCTTTTGGAAGGTTCTCCCATCTCCACAGAAGAACTCTGGAGCTCTGTCAGAGTGACCATTGGGTTCTTGGTCACCTCCCTGACCAAGGACCTTCTCCCCCGAATGCTCAGTTTGGCCGGGCGACCAGCTCTAGGAAGAATCTTCGTGGTTCCAAACTTCTTCCATTTAAGAATGATGGAGGCCACTGTGTTCTTGGGGACCTTCAATGCTGCATAAATGTTTTGGTACCCTTCCCCAGATCTGAGCCTCGACACAATCCTGTCTCTGGTCTCTACAGACAATTCCTTTGACCTCATGGCTTGTTTTTTGCTCTGACATTCACTGTCAACTGTGGGACCGTATATAGACAGGTGTGTGCCTTTCCAAATCATGTCCAAACAATTGAATTTACCACAGGTGGACTCCAAACAAGTTGTAAAAACATCTCAAGGATGATCAATGGAAACAGGATGCACCTGAGCTCAATTTCAAGCCTCATAGCAAACGGTCTGAATACTAATGTAAATATGGTATTTCAGTCTATTATTTTTCATAAATGTGCATACATTTCTAAAACCTGTTTCCCTTTGTAATTATGGGGTATTGTGTGTAGATTTTTATTTATTTAATCAAACTAAATGTGGAAAAAGTCAAAGGGTCTGACTATCTGGTCGAGTTGGGGACCATTCAAAAATTATTAGGGGGGAGGAGGGGTCCAACCCCCCTCCTCGAGTTGTCATGATTTTTTTTACCTCCCTGCCCAACATAAAAAATATTTTCAACTGACCCTCACCTTATACTTGAAAAAACGTATATTACCCTCCAGTTTTGTTTAGTTAACTTAATAATGATTAAGACAACAGTAACTGCCTTGGCAATAGTGTAGCAACCCTGTGTTTCTAAGCGCCGATATCGACTCTGCCACTTAAGCTTGATTTTGTGACACAGTTGATGCCATGCTGGGCTATGGGATAGAAGGTTGAGGGTCCACCCACGACTTCGGCAGGCGAGCTCACTCTCCCTACTATGCTCATTACAATATGTTGTTCAAAGTGGTTAGAGAGGCTAATGAGAGAGAAATAATGGAGGCTACCAAAAATATTACAAGATTATTAAATTATGACAGGAGTGTTTACTTCAGTTCCTCCCATTTAATAAGAGAGGAAGCACAAAACTGGCACCTGTCATCAGTCCTCACACATCTCTCTCAGTACCAGTCAGAAGTCGAATAATAGTGGAGACATCAAAACTATGAAATAACACATATGGAATCATGTAGTAACCAAAAAGGGTTAAGCAAATCCAAAATATATATATGCACTGCTAACACAGCGTGCATCCAACCTGGAACCACCAATGTGTCGGAGGAAACACCGTGCACCTGGCAACCTTGGTTAGCGTGCACTGCGCCCGGCCCGCCACAGGAGTCACTGGTGCGCGATGAGACAAGGAGATCCCTACCGGCCAAGCCTTCCCTAACCCGGACGACGCTAGGCCAATTGTGCGTCGCCCCACGGACCTCCCAGTCGCGGCCAGTAGCGACAGAGCTTGGGCGCTAACCCAGGGTCTCTGGTGGCACAGCTGGCGCTGCAGTACAGCGCCCTTAACCACTGCGCCACCCGGGAGGCCCCTGGAATGAATTTCAATTAACAGGTGGACCTTGTTAAAGTACATTTGTGGAATGTCTTTCCTTCTTAATGCATTTGAGCCAATCAGTTGTGTTGTGACAAGGTAGGGTTGGTATACAGAAGATAGCCCTATTTGGTAATATACCACGTCCATAGTATGGCAAGAACAGCTCAAATAAGCAAAGAGACATAAACTGTTCAGAGGAGACTGCGTGCATCAGGCCTTCATGGTCAAATTGCTGCAAAGAAACCACTACTAAAGGACACCAATAATAAGAAGAGACTTGCTTGGGCCAAGAAACACGAGCAATGGACCTTAGACCGGTGGAAATCTGTCCTTTGGTCTGATGAGTCCGAATTTTAGATGTTTGGTTCTAAACCGCTGTGTCTTTGTGAGACTCAGAGTACGTGAATGGATTATCACCATGAAGCATGGAGGAGGAGGTCTGATGTTGTGGGGGTGCTTTGCTGGTGACACTGTCAGTGATTTATTTAGAATTCAAGGAACACTTAACCAGCATGGCTACCACAGCATTCTACAGCGATACACCATCCATAGTGGGACTATCATTTGTTTTTCAACAGGACAATGACCCCACATCTCCAGGCTGTGTAAGGGCTATTTGACCAAGAATCAGAGTGATGGAGTGCTGCATCAGATGACCTGGCCTCCACAATCACACGACCTCAACCCAATTGAGATGGTTTGGAATGAGTTAGGCCACAGAGTGAAGGAAAAGCAGCCAACAAGTGCTCAGCATGTGTGGGAACTACTTCAAGACTTTTGGAAAAGCATTCCAGTTGAAGCTGGTTAAGAGAATGCTTAGAGTGTGCAAAGCTGCCATCAAGGCAAAGGGTGGCTACTTTGAAGAATCTTAAATATAAAATATGTTTTGATTTTGGTTACTATATGATTCCATGTGTTATTTCATAGTTTTGATGTCTTCCCTATTATTCAGGCCTATAGTTTAGTTCGTAATATTTTTTAAAATAAATTAGCTTTTTTTTTTGAGGAGAAGAAGCACTCTTGCTTGCTGAATATAAAATAGGCAATCAAAATGAACTGGTGGGGAAGATTGAATGGCGAGAGCGTAGGCTACATGTAGCTCTGGTGGGATGTGATCTGGCGGTGATAAATTGATATATTGCAGCACTGATGCATTGTACACGTAGCCTATAGAGAACAGAGGGAAATCCATTAATTCATTCATTCATTCACACAACGAACCTGTGTCTTGCAGTGCACGGCCTGTCAGTGGCAGTACAGGTGTCCCATAGAATATGTTCTATTGGTCGAACCACAGGTTCCATAGGGGAGGCATATCTAATTAGATGGGAAAGTTGGCTAGGATGGAATATAGGAAAACCTGCCAAAACAGTGAATGTAAATAGGGGGGAAATGCACTATACCCTCCACTGTGTGTCCAATAAAAAACCCTCCCCAAAGCAAAGAAAACATCTGCACCCCTCCCTCTCCTATCTTGGTCCCCCACAGTAATTTTCAAATGGCCCCTTATGGGAGATATGCCTATATCACACTTCATGCTGTGATTAGTTGTCTAAAATTGGCTAGTGGTCATATCCAACACATTGGAAAGTAGGCCTGTGACTGGGAGTGGATAAGACAATGAGAGAGAAGAAGAAGAGAAAAATGTAATGATAACAATTGAAAACTAGAGCAAAAACAAACCTCTGAGACAAGCTACCACTTCACATAAACTTCCACTTAGCTAATCACCCTGTGTGTTTGTGTGTGTATGCGTGTGTGTGTTTTAATAAAGGCATCTGAGTAACCTTACCTGGAGGCATCAAAGCTATCGTAGGACCCCACAGTGTAGTGTCGGAAGAGTTTCCTCCTGTCCGAGCGGTCAGCTCTTGTGTCTGTGGAAGAACAGGAGGACCAACAGTCATTGACCACATTAGTCACCTAACGCATGCATGGCTACAGAAATCAATTCATCATCTCTAATAGAAAGAGATAAACAAACAACAGCAACATGCAAACTGTGAAACTCCTTTACAAGAAAGTGCAGCTCTGCAATCCAATCAACTGTGCAAACAACCATAGAAATATGGACACGCTCCAGTTTTCATTCTAAAAGTACAAAACGAATGACAAATTACAAATCGAACCCCAACCCCTACCACCCTATAGGCACTTCAAGTATGTAACTCTGAAAGGATTGGATAAGGTGACTGATAACAACAAGCTGCAGAAGTGTGCACCACTGTAACGCAAAGAACTACAATCTCCTTTGGTAAAAAGAAACAACACTTAAGCAATAAATCAACTCAAGCAACACACACACACACACACACACACACACAGTTACCTCCAAAACAAACTTTCCTCCCGATAGAGCCAGTTTTTTCCATTTGCACTCCTAAATGTCTCTTCCCTCTTTCTCTCCCTCAATTTCTGTCTTTAACATACACCGTCTTTCTATCACTCTCATTCTTTCAGACACGCTTTCTATGTCTTTCCCTCGCTCTTCCTCTTTCTCTCTCTCCCTTTCTTTCAGATGCAATCAGTGGCAGGGACATGCCTTGAATGTTCAGAAATGCCCAAATCCACAGTGTCTAGAGAATAGCCCGAAAACCAGACAGGCAATCCCACTGAGCGTTAAGGATATAATCTGGGTTGAGCTCTGTGGTTATTGCTGAGGAGAAAACATAATGTAAAGGAGAAGAGAGAATAAAGAGGAGGGAGGTGAAAGAGATACATACTTCATCACAACAGGCCCACTCCATAGAAACCACCAGTGTACTGTATGGAGTTTGTTTCCATGACCACCGATCAATGGAGAAGGTACATGACGTGCATGTGTGGTCGCTGTGAAGTTTTCCTTAGTGTGTGTGTGTGTGTGTGTGTGTGTGTGTGTGTGTCTACATCTGAATGTGTGGGTGTGCAGGTGGAGTGGTAGAATAATTGAAGGGTGTGTGTGTGTGTGTGTGTGTGTGTGTGTGTGTGTGGAAGAGGGTGGACGGTTACTGATTTGGTTACAGTTCAACGTGAAGGGAGGTCTTTGTTGACCTCCTCCCTCCTTTGTTCCCTCCCTCCTACTCCCTCCTACTGGGGGAATGAAAAGGACACAAAATGAGCAAGACATATAAAAAATGATTTATGAGTAATAAATAAACTTAGCAGGGTTTAAAATATTTGAAGGCTTACACAGCAAAGGCACAACAACTACAGTGGGGAGAACAAGTATTTGATACACTGCCGATTTTGCAGGTTTTCCTACTTACAAAGCATGTAGAGGTCTGTAATTTTTATCATAGGTACACTTCAACTGTGAGAGACGGTATCTGAAACAAAAACTTAGAAAATCACATTGTATGATTTTTAAGTAATTAATTTGCATTGTAGATGTAGAGGCCAAGGAGTTGCCATAACAAGCGGTGATGCAGCCAGCCAAGATGCTCTCAATGGTGCAGCTGTACAACTTTTGAGGATCTGAGGGCCCATGCCAAATCTTTTCAGCCTACTGAGGGGGAAGAGGCATTGTAGCGCCCTTTTCACAACTGTTTTTGTGTATGTGGACCATGATAGATCCTTCGTGATGTGAACACCAAGGAACTTGAAGCTCTCGACCCGCTCCACTACAGCCCCGTCGATGTGAATGGGGGAGTGCTCGACCCTCCGTTTCCTGTAGTCCACGCTCAGCTCAATTGCCTTGCTGACGTTGAGGGAGAGGTTGTTGTCCTGGCACCACACAGCCAGGTCTCTGACCTCCTCCCTAAAGGCTGCCTCATCATCGTTGGTGATCAGGCTTACCACCGTCGTGTCATCAGCAAACTTAATGAGGGCGTTGGGAGTCGTGCACCGCCACGCAGTCGTGGGTGAACAGGCAATACAGGAGGGAACTAAGCACACACCCCTGAGGGGCCCCAGTGTTGAGGGTCAGCTTAGCGGATGTGTTGTTGCCTACCCTCACCACCTGGGGGTGGCCTGTCAGAAAGTCCAGGCTCTAGTTGCAGGGGGAGCTGTTCAGTTCCAGGGTCCTTAGCTTAGTGATGAGCTTGGAGGGCACTATGGTGTTGAAAGGTGAGCAATAGTCAATGAACAACATTCTCACATAGGTATTGCTCTTGTCCAGGTGAGAGAGGACAGTGTGGAGTGCAATATAAATTCTGTGGATTTGTTGGGGCGGTATATGAATTGGTCCAGGGTGTCTGGGATGATGATGTTGATGTGAGCCATGACCAGCACTTCAAAGCATTTCATGGCTACAAATGTGAGTGCTACGGGCGATAGTAATTTAGAAAGGTTCTTGCCATTCTTGGGCACAGGGACTATGGTGGTCTGCTTACAACATGTAGGCTTTACAGACTGGGTCAGGGAGAGGTTGAAAATGTCAATGATGGTCTGCGTACCGTCTGAGTACGCGCATAGTCTTAGTACGCGTCCTGATAATCTTTATGGCCCTGCGGCCTTGTGAATGTTAATATGTTTAAAGGTCTTACTTGCAGAGGCTAAGGAGAGCGTGGTCACACAGTCCTCCGGCACGGTTGGTGCTGTCATGCATGGTTCAGTGTTGCTTGCCTCGACACTGAACCATGTAGAGTACCTTGTCAGGAAATTGAAGCTGTGTATTGGGTTTTATTACAGGCACAAAGCTTGTTTTTCCTTTTCTGCCAGAAAATAGTTGATTTGTTGTACTTTTCTCTCTGTGTTGGACTATGGTGATACTAATTACAGTGCCTTGCGAAAGTATTCGCCCCCCTTGAACTTTGCGACCTTTTGCCACATTTCAGGCTTCAAACATAAAGATATAAAACTGTATTTTTTTGTGAAGAATCAACAACAAGTGGGACACAATCATGAAGTGGAACGACATTTATTGGATATTTCAAATTTTTTTAACAAATCAAAAACTGAAAAATTGGGTGTGCAAAATTATTCAGCCCCCTTAAGTTAATACTTTGTAGCGCCACCTTTTGCTGCGATTACAGCTGTAAGTCGCTTGGGGTATGTCTCTATCAGTTTTGCACATCGAGAGACTGACATTTTTCCCATTCCTCCTTGCAAAACAGCTCGAGCTCAGTGAGGTTGGATGGAGAGCATTTGTGAACAGCAGTTTTCAGTTCTTTCCACAGATTCTCAATTGGATTCAGGTCTGGACTTTGACTTGGCCATTCTAACACCTGGATATGTTTATTTTTGAACCATTCCATTGTAGATTTTGCTTTATGTTTTGGATCATTGTCTTGTTGGAAGACAAATCTCCGTCCCAGTCTCAGGTCTTTTGCAGACTCCATCAGGTTTTCTTCCAGAATGGTCCTGTATTTGGCTCCATCCATCTTCCCATCAATTTTAACCATCTTCCCTGTCCCTGCTGAAGAAAAGCAGGCCCAAACCATGATGCTGCCACCACCATGTTTGACAGTGGGGATGGTGTGTTCAGGGTGATGAGCTGTGTTGCTTTTACGCCAAACATAACGTTTTGCATTGTTGCCAAAAAGTTCCATTTTGGTTTCATCTGACCAGAGCACCTTCTTCCACATGTTTGGTGTGTCTCCCAGGTGGCTTGTGGCAAACTTTAAACAACACTTTTTATGGATATCTTTAAGAAATTGCTTTCTTCTTGCCACTCTTCCATAAAGGCCAGATTTGTGCAATATACGACTGATTGTTGTCCTATGGACAGAGTCTCCCACCTCAGCTGTAGATCTCTGCAGTTCATCCAGAGTGATCATGGGCCTCTTGGCTGCATCTCTGATCAGTCTTCTCCTTGCATGAGCTGAAAGTTTAGAGGGACAGCCAGGTCTTGGTAGATTTGCAGTGGTCTGATACTCCTTCCATTTCAATATTATCGCTTGCACAGTGCTCCTTGGGATGTTTAAAGCTTGGGAAATCTTTTTGTATCCAAATCCGGCTTTAAACTTCTTCACACCAGTATCTCGGACCTGCCTGGTGTGTTCCTTGTTCTTCATGATGCTCTCTGCGCTTTTAACGGACCTCTGAGACTATCACAGTGCAGGTGCATTTATACGGAGACTTGATTACACACAGGTGGATTGTATTTATCATCATTAGTCATTTAGGTCAACATTGGATCATTCAGCGATCCTCACTGAACTTATGGAGAGAGTTTGCTGCACTGAAAGTAAAGGGGCTGAATAATTTTGCACGCCCAATTTTCAGTTTTTGATTTGTTAAAAAAGTTTGAAATATCCAATAAATGTCGTTCCACTTCATGATTGTGCCCCACTTGTTGTTGATTCTTCACAAAAAAATACAGTTTTATATCTTTATGTTTGAAGCCTGAAATGTGGCAAAAGGTCGCAAAGTTCAAGGGGGCCGAATACTTTCGCAAGGCACTGTATGTGCAAGCCTCAAGCGCTACACTGAAGGCTCTTCACCCTGTGTCATGCAGCCAGTCATTCTGTCACCAATCAGACGTCTAATTCACCATTGTGATCTCTACAATACTGTTGGGTGGACATCACTAGCAACACACAGGCTCAAACACAGGTACATTCTTATTTATAAGGCCATTTTAGGAAAACTGCACACCTAAAAAATCAATGTCAACAGTAAAGAGGCGACTCCGGAATTCTGGCCTTCTAGGCAGAGTTGCAAAGAAAAAGCCATATCTCAGACTGGCTAATAAAAATAAAATATTAAGATGGGCAAAAGAACACAGACACTGGACAGAGGAACTCTGCCTAGAAGGCCAGCATCCCGGAGTCACCTCTTCACTGTTGACGTTGAGACTGGTGTTTTGTGGGTACTTTTTAATGAAGTTGCCAGTTGTGGACTTGTGAGGCGTCTGTTTCTCAAACTAGACACTCTAATATGCTTGTCCTCTTGCTCAGTTGTACACCCGTGCCTCCCACTCCTCTTTCTATTCTGGTTAGAGACCGTTTGCACTGTTCTGTGAAGGGAGTAGTACACAGCGTTGTAAGATATCTTCAGTTTGAGATACTCAGCTAGTCTAAAGAAGGCCAGTTTTATTGTTTCTTTAATCAGGACAACAGTTTCCAGCTGTGCTAACATAATATGAAAAGGGTTTTCTAATGATCAATTAGCCTTTTAAAATTATAAACTTGGATTAGCTAACACAATGAGCCATTGGAACACAGGAGTGATGGTTGCTGATAATGGGCCTCTGTACAACAATGTAGATTTTCCATTAAAAAAATCAGCCGTTTCCAGCTACAATAGTAATTTACAACATTAACAATGTCTACTTGGTATTTCTGATCAATTGGATGTTATTTTAAATAGACAAAAAAATGTGCTTTTCTCTCAAAAACAAGGACATTTCTAAGTGACCCCAAACTTTTGAACGGTAGTGTAGGTCTCCATAGCCTTGGTCTCCAGACCCGACAGAGAGTACAGTCACCCGACAGAGAGTACAGCAGAGTGGTGCCTAGGAGAAGTTCAATCCCGCAGTCATAGTGTCTGTGCGGTGGAAGCGGAGTGGCCCGGACCTTACTGAACACCTCCAGGAGATTCTGCTATTCCGCGGGAATGGCGGAGAGGTCCGGGGCAACTTCCGAGCGCCCAGGAAGACATCCCGGGGCAGGCTACACTGACTTCAGGCAATGAGCGTGGCAGAACAGGATCCAGCCCATGATGGCACTAGCAGACCAGTCAATAAGGGGATTGTGTCGCTGGAGCCAAGAGAATCGCAATACCACGGGAACCTGAGGAGACTTAATGAGCAGGAATTTGATCATCTAACTGTGGTTCCCTGACACACATAGGTTGATGGGGGTTGTATGGTGGGTGACCCAGCCTATAGAGTGCCCGTCCAGCGCTCTAACGTCAATGGGAATGGAGAGGGGCTGAGTGGGGATGCCCAGTTCGGACACCAGGGGAGCGCACATGAAGCTCCCATCGGCCGCAGAGTCGATGAGTACCCGGAGAGATTTCGATTGGTTCCCCCACAGCAAAATGGCATGAAAAAGGGTGCGAGTAAGGGGAGAAGAAAGGTTCTATGTATGGCCCACCAGAGTACTCGCTCCTACCGGTGAGCCTGGTTTTTCAGTGGATAAATGGAGACGAAATGACCAGTAGTCCCGCATACAGGCAACTCTTAGTGTGAAGCCTGTATAGTCGTTCGGCTGGAGACAGTCTAGCTCTTCCTAGTTGCATTGGCTCGGGAAGAGCTGAATCGGCAGGTTTCGGAGACTCTCGAGGGAACCCGGGTAGCCACTGGTTCTCTCGGCAACGGAGCCGACAGAGACTTCCAGTATGCCCCAGAGGGGAGGTGGAATCCTTGGGCGGGCGAGTGAAATCGAATCTCCTTTCCTTCGTTCATTCCCTTAGTCGCCCATCGATCCGAATGTTCAAGGTGATGAGATCCATCGGTAGTTCCTGGGCTGCAAGCTTGTCTTTTACTTCCTCCAAAGCTCCATACAGGAGCATGTCATAACAGTGCTTCCGGGTTCCAGGCACTCTCAGCTGCCAACGTGCAGAAATCCACCGCATAGTCTGCCACACTGTGGGAGTCTTGCCGAAAATGGAGTAACTTCCGGGCAGCCTCTCACGGAAAATGGAGCATCAAAAACGTTCTTTACTTCTGCCACAAACTCCTCCAGACTGAAGCATACGGCGACTGTTGCTCCCATACTGCCGTAGCCCAGGCGAGAGCCCTCCTGGACATTAGTGTGATGAGGTACGCTGTCTTTGAGCGGTCCGAGAGGAAGGAGGAGGGCTGCAGCTCGATGATGCAGCTCTCGGGAAACCCGGGGCGCCCGGGGAGGAGGCGCTGCTAACAGCTGGGTTACCGAGGGGCTGGGAAGTCACTGTCATGGTAGGCTGCCTAACAGACAACTCGCGGAATTGCTCCAGCAATGTGTTCAACGCTCTGTCATGGCGTTCGGCCAAGGTCTTGAACCCTTCCATCAGACCACGAAGCAACTCCACGTGCCTTCCAATGGTGGTTCCTTGGGAGGAGATGGCGTTGCAGAGGTCGGTAATACAGATCACAGTCCAAACGGTACAGAACAGCAGGCAGTCACAGGGTCAGGGCAGGCAGAGGTCAATAATCCAGTGTGATGTGACAAGGTACAAAACGGCAGGTAGGCTCAGGGTCGGGGCAGGCAGAATTGGTCAAAACCTGGAAAACTAGAAAACAGGAACTAGAAACAGTCAGGAGCAAAGGGAAAAATGCTGGTAGGCTTGACGAACAAAACGAACGGGCAACAGACAAACATAGAACACATGTATAAATACACTGGGGATAATGTGGAAGATGGGCGACACCTGGAGGGGGGTGGAGACAAGCACAAAGACAGGTGAAACAGATCTTCTGTTACACAGAAGGTTTTTGCTCACATAGATAGAATGTTCCTCTAACTAACAGAAAACTGGAAACTCAAACATTAGGGAACATTAAACTTCTTCGATATAGGGGGCGCTCTTTTAATTTTTGGATAAAAAAACGTTCCCGTTTTAAACAAGATATTTTGACACGAAAAGATGCTCGACTATGCATATAATTGACAGCTTTGGAAAGAAAACACTCTGACGTTTCCAAATCTGTTAAAATATTATCTGTGAGTGCCACAGAACTGATGCTACAGGCGAAACCAAGATGAAATTTCAAACAGGAAATGCCCCAGATTTTGAATGCGCTGTGTTCCAATGTCTCCTCATATGGCTGTGAATGCGCCAGGAATGAGCTTACACTTTCTGTCGTTTCCCCAAGGTGTCTGCAGCATTGTGACGTATTTGTAGGCATATCATTGGAAGATTGACCATAAGAGACTACATTTACCAGGTGCTCGCTTGGTGTCCTCCGTTGCAATTATTGCGTAATCTCCACCTGCGTGTATTTTCCCATTTTCTTCAGAGGAGAAACCCAACTGCCACGAATGACTTATCATCGAATAGATATGTGAAAAACACCTTGAGGATTGATTCTAAACAACGTTTGCCATGTTTCTGTCGATATTATGGAGTTAATTTGAAAAAAAGTTTGGCGTTGTAATGACGAACAAAACGGAGCGATTTCTCCTACACAAATCATCTTTTTGGAAAAACGGAACATTTGCTATCTAACTGAGAGTCTCCTCATTGAAAACATCTGAAGTTCTTCAAAGGTAAATTATTTTATTTGAATGCTTTTCTTGTTTTTGTGAAAATGTTGCCTGCTGAATGCTAGGCTTAATGCTATACTAGCTATCAATACTCTTACACAAATGCTTGTGTAGCTATGGTTGAAAAGCATATTTTGAAAATCTGAGATGACAGTGTTGTTAACAAAAGGCTAAGCTTGTGAGCCAATATATTTATTTAATTTCATTTGCGATTTTCATGAATAGTTAACGTTGCGTTATGGTAATGAGCTTGAGGCTATGATTACGCTCCCGGATACGGGATTGCTCGACGCAAGAAGTTAAGGGGAACGTTACAAAAATATTCTCTCTCCCTACAATTTTAAGCTGGGTAGTTACTGATTTTCCAATATAAAAAGTGTTGCCTTTAAAAATAAAGAAGAGTACGTAACTAAGTACGGTAAACAATTAGACCCAATCTTCACACTTACACGTCCTGCTATCCATGCATTTGCAATGAACACATGAAAGGCCTGCACCATACTGTGTTCCCCTTTTCTGACAGGCATTCTTGGGGGCAACCCTAAGGTACTTCTGATCTGGCAATGTGTGAGACAAGCTCTCTCTGCTCCAGGGCTGGTTCAAAAGGGGTTTCAGCGGGATGGGGTGAGAACAGCCAGACAGGAAATAAGGGTATGCTGTGTCCCATCTGCCCACATATATATATATATATATATATATATATATATATACAGTACCAGTCAAAAGTTTGGACACACCTACTCATTCAAGGGCTTTTCTTTATTTTTACTATTTCTTCTACATTGTAGAATAATAGTTAAAACATCAAAACTATTAAATAACACATATGGAATCATGTAGTAACCAAAAAAGTGTTAAACAAATCAAAATATATTATAGATTTTAGATTCTTCAAAGTAGCCACCCTTTGCCCTGATGACAGCTTTGCACACTCTTGGCATTCTCTCAACCAGCTTCACCTGGAATGCTTTTCCAACAGTCTTGAAGGAGTTCCCACATATGCTGAGCACTTGTTGGATCACTCTGTTCACTCTGCGGTCCAAGTCATCCCAAACCATCTCAATTGGGTTGAGGTCTGATGATTGTGGAGGCCAGGTCATCTAATGCAGCACTCCATCACTCTCTTTCTTGGTCAAATAGCCCTTACACAGCCTGGAGGTGTGTTGGGTCATTGTCCTGTTGAAAAACAAATGAAAAGCAAACCAGATGGAATGCAGAATCGCTGCAGAATAGTGTGGTAGCCATGCTGGTTAAGTGTGCCTTGGAATCTAAATAAATCACTGACAGTGTCACCAGCAAAGCACCCCCACACCATCACACATCTTACTCCATGCTTCACGGTGGGAACCACATATGCAGAGATCATCTGTTCATTTTCCAGATTGACTGACCTTCATATCTTAAACTAATGATGGACTGTCTTTGCTTATTTGAGCTGTTTTTGCCGTAATATGCACTTGGTCTTTTAACAAATATGACTATCTTCTGTGTTCCAACCCTACCTTGTCATTACCAAACTGATTGGCTCAAACCCATTAAGAAGGAAATAAATTCCACAAATTAACTTTTAACAAGGCACACCTGTTAATTGAAATGTATTCCAGGTGAATACCTCATGAAGCTGGTTGAGAGAATGCCAAGAGTGTGCAAAGCTGTCATCAAGGCAAAGGGTGGCTACTTTCAAGAATCTCAAATATATTTTGATTTGTTCACAATTTGTTGATTACTACATGATTCCATATGTGCTATTTCATAGTTTTGATATCTTCACTATTATTATTATTATTCTGCAATGTAGAAAATAGTAAAAATAAAGAAAAACCATTTAATGAGTAGGTGTGTCCAAACTTTTGACTAGTACTGTATGTACTGTATATGTAATGTGTGCGCTTGGAGTCGGGGAGCAAGTTCAGGGAGTGAATAATTTAATAAATTAACAAAACATAATACAAAACAAGAAACACGAACAATGCACAGACATGAAACTGAAACAATAACGTCTGGGGAAGGAACCAAAGGGAGTGACATAAATAGGGCAGATAATTTTGGAGGTGATGGAGTCCAGGTGAGTGTCATTAGGCGCTGATGTGCGTGACGATGGTGACAGGTATGCTCAATACTCTGCAGTCTGGTGACCTACATGCTGGACAGGAAGCACACGTGACAGTACCCCCTCCCTGACGCACGGCTCCAGCCGCAGGACTCCGACCAAAATGATGATCCCGGGGAATCAGGAGTGGACCGGTCACCTCTGCTGAGGCACGGGAACCTGTCGATACGGCTGAGGCATGGGAGCATGGCGCCGGAGAGAGAGCATATGTGACAGTACGGTGCGCAGCTCCAGCTGCAGGACGCCAAACAAAGGGACGAGTCCTGGGGATCAGGAGCGGACTGGTCGTCTCCGCTGAGGCACAGAAACCTGACGAACCGGCTGAGGCATGAGAGCCTGATGAGCCGGCTGAGAGCTCCCTGGTTGCGTCGGCCGAGGCACGGGAACCTGTTCACCCAGCTGAGGCATGGGAGCCTATCGAAACCGCTGAGGCATGGGAGCCTATCGAACCCGCTGAGGCATGGGAGCCTATCGAACCTGCTGAGGCATGGAAGACTGTTGAGCCAGCTGAGGCATGGGAGCCTGTCAAACCCGCTGAGGCATGGGAACCTGTCAATCCAGCTGAGGCATGAGAGTCCGACGAAACCGGCTGAGGCCTCCCTGGTAGCTGCTGTACCGACACCCGGACCCGACATCACCTCCAACACAAAATAAAACACTCCTTGATGCTTCCCTTTGGTGAGGCGTTATTCTGTAACGTGTGCGCTGGGAGTCGGGGAGCAAGTTCAGGGAGTGAATGATTTAATAAATTAACAAAACATAATACAAAACACGAACAGCGCACAGACACAAAACAGAAACAATAACGCCTGCGGAAGGAACCAAAGGGAGTGAGTGCAGATAATCAAGGAGGTGATGGAGTCCAGGTGAGTATCATTAGGCGCTTATGCGTGTGAAGATGGTGACAGGCGGGCGCAATAAAGCACACGTGACTATACATATATATATATATGAGAGAGAGAGAGAAGTAGCTAGGAAGGGTAAGAGATAATGCATATTGTATTATGCAATTATGCCAACAAAGCACAATTGAATATAATTTAATTGAGAGCGAGACAGAGTAAATAAAAGAATATTGACATAGACAGAGCGAGAGAGAGAGAGAGCACGAGAGAGAGTAAGGTGACAAAAAGTGTGGGAGAGAGAGTGGGCATAGATAGAATAAATGGGCCATTTGAAAGAGAGCATGAGAAAGAAAGAGAGAAGGGGATGGAGCATGATGTGTTCATTCCCCTGCAGCCCAGAGGACATTAGAACACAGCTGATTTAGCAGCGCAGTGTAGCGCTTAGCCTAGCGTAGCAGAGAGAAGAGAGAACAGAGAGACAGGGCCCATTCATGTGGAGCACATGTATATGTAGAAAGAGAGTGAGAGAGACAGAGAGAGGCTAACACACACTATCACTTCCTTCCTTGACATCCCTTCACCTTTAGCTAGTACATTTAGCCTACACTGAGTCTGAAAATTGTAATTGTAATGTTAATGATCCTTTGCTATGGCTAACAGAAGTAGGATTGCAAGTTGGCTTTTGCTAAGACCATTCCAGTGCTATAGGTAGCACAAAGCAGAGCACTGATTTCTGTTATGTTTACAGAACTATGCTTAGCAACACAATAACTGAGCTAGCACAGATAGAGTGATTGCTAATGCTGTTTTTTTTAATATATTTTTAATTGAACCAAATTCTTATTTACAATGACAGCCTAACCCGGCAAACCCTAACCCGGACAACGCTGGGCCAATTGTGCACCGCCCTATGGGACTACCAATCACATCCGGTTGTGATACAGCCGGGAATTGATCCAGGGTCTGTAGTGACGCCTCTAACACTGAGGTGCAGTGCCTTAGACCGCTGCGCCACTCTGGAGCCTAACTTGGTTATTGACCAATAGTATGGGAATGGGAAGGAACCTAGCTAAGCCTCCAGAAATATTATTATTATTATTTATTTATTTATTTTCCTAGAAATGATTGTGGTTATCAGCAATAGAATGACAACCATGACATACACGAGTGATGTCACACTTGTGCCAGCATACCAGTGTATAATCCCCAGAAGACCCCTTGCTTCAAAGGGCATGAGGCAGATCATACAGTACAAAGCTGGCAAATATATCCAAGGGCTTTTGATGACATAGCAGTGAACATGCACACAGTAACATACTAGCTCAAAGCATAGTAGCGATGCATAGATAAAATCACTGGGGAAGCCAAGCCAGGGAAAGAAAGCCATATTACAACCTATGTGTTGTGATAATTGCATTGTTTGCTCTATAACCTGTTAGTTAATACCAGTGGAGGCTACTGATGGGAGGACGGCTCATAATAATGGCTGGGGTGGAGTCAATGGAATTATATTAAACACATCAAACACGTGGTTTCCATGTGGTTGATGCCTTTCCATTGACTCCATTCCATCCATTATTATGAGCCGTCCGCCCCTCAGCAGCCTCCACTGGTTTTTTGCCTTGCTACCGCGGTATATGGTCCTAAGGCCTAGAGAATAAGAAGACAATGGCCAACCACACCTTCGTTTCATCACGAAACCAGAGAGCAACCTCTGAAGTCCACAAAGCATATTGCATGTAGCAAACAGTTACATGACCTATAGCATGGTCCAGAAAGTTAATGTTTACAACATTTTCGGACGAATAAACAACCATTGGTTTAGAATCACAGAGAGTTACCGCAAGTCGAAAAGAAAACAGGAGCTGCCTCAACTATTCCAACACCATTTCAAATTCATCATCAAATCACCTATGGGTGGTCTAATAAAGTGACAACTAAAAGATACCAAAAACGATTTAGTCCAATCAACGTAAGCTAAATATGATGTGGCTGTCCATGTTACTGATTTGTGTGTGTGTGTGTGTATGTCCATGCGTGCCAGTAGAAAAAAACATGTTGACTCACCCTACTTCTAGAGAAACACCAATGACATCCTCCTCTCTTTCATGTTGCCGAAACTGTCTGTCTGTCATACAGTACACACTTTAAGTTTTTGTTGTCCTAGGCTACCTGGCTAAAATGCTTGCTTGCTATCCTAACTTCCTTCATGGGCAACGATGCGCAAGCCCAGCAAGTTAATATTAGCCTATTACATCTAGCTAGCTACATTGAACATTCCTCATCTCAGGCCCAGGGGCACAATGTATGCATTTATGGTTGGATCAGAATCGCCATTATAATCATTGGCCAGTATCTAGAATTAAGTAAAAGTAAAGTAAAGTCCAAATCCCTATCTCCCTCCATAGTTAATTTAAGAAAGGGACGATTTTAGCTAGCTATCTAACCACCAGAGAACAAAAACACAACGAAATGCTACAATTCCATTTTTTTTTTGTAAATTAAGTTTAGCTTTTGATGTGATGTCGTTGGTGTGAAGCCAAATCCAAATGGGCAGTAACAATGTCTTAGTCTTTTTGACCAGACAACTCCCTCCCTCCTCAATCTCTTGCTCTCTACCTCTCTTTCCTCCTTCCTGTCAGCCTGGAAAGACCCCTTAGCCAAGGCCTGGGCAACTTCAGTCCTCAGGGGCCTGATTGGTGTCACACTTTTGCCCCAGCCCGAGCTAACACACCTGACTCCAATAATCAACAATCATGATCTTCAGTTAAAAATGCAATTGGTTTAAATAAGCTGTGCTTGCTAAGGATGGGGTAAAAGTGTGACACTAATCAGGCCCCCCGAGGACTGAAATTGCCTAGGTCTGCCCGAGCCCCTACACACCTTTGGTAGGCAGTCAAATGCTGATGGCTCAATCTAGTGTGTTAATTGGGCTTAGGGGACTCCTCCATATTCCTCCACATTACACCAATCCAAATATTTTGGATCTGTACACACTGAGCAGTTTCTGTGCAGAGCCCATCTACTGGGTGGAAAAGTGGGTCTCGGTGCCCTAGGATGCCACCAGGGGGATCCATAGAGCAGAAATCATCCCTCCTCCTCCACAGAGCTCCCCAACCACTCTTTCCAACTCTCCTATTCCCAAATATCTGGGTCAGCATGCTTAATGACTTACGCGTCCTCTCCTCGCTGGGCTTGGCAGGAATCTCCTCCACGCACTCCGCAGGAAACCAGCCCACCTGGCCCCGGGCACTGCCTTCCCAGAACCCCCCCTCTCCAATACTCAGAACTGGAGGGAGGGAGGGAGGGAGGGAGGGAGGGAGGGAGGGAGGGAATCATTATACGCAGCACATGTACTGTAGTAAATGTCACTCACGGAATGCATGGTACCTGTGTTTATAGAGCTCGCCAGCTTGTAGTCCTCATTTTTATTTTATTAATTACCTCTGGTTCGTTCAGCCATTCCTATGAATAGTGAAAGAATGGGGTTTTGGGATAAACGCCAAAAATAAGATCTGAGGTTAACACAGGCTTAGGAGATCTTATACGTTTTGTTGTATGAGACAATATCAGCCAGTTAACATGGCCTTTATGAATTATGAAGCCTTCATGTGGTTTATGTGCTTGTTTTGAATAAATCAAATACAATTGTATTAACCACATGCGCCGAATACAACAAAATGCACCTTACAATGAAATGCTTACTTACGAGCCCTTAACCTCACTAGGGTACCGGTACAGAGTCAATGTGTGGGGGCACCGGATAGCTGAGGTAATATGTGTATATGTCAAATAAAATCAAAGTTTATTTGTCACGTGCGCCAAAGTCTAGGTCCAACAGTGAAATGCTTACTTACAGGCTCTAACCAATAGTGAAAAAAAGTTAGGTGAACAATAGGTAAGTAAAGAAATAAAAACAACAGTAAAAAGACAGTGAAAAACAGGAGCGTGGCTATATAGAGTAGTGAGGCATAAAAGTAGCGAGGCTACATACAGACACCGGTTAGTCAGGCTGATTGAGGTAGTATGTACATGTAGATATGGTTAAAGTGACTATGCATATATGGTGAACAGAGAGTAGCAGTAGCGTAAAGAGGGGTTGGCGGGTGGTGGGTGGCGGGTGACGGGACACAATGCAGATAGCCTGATTAGCCAATGTGCGGGAGCACTGGTTGGTCGGGCCAATTGAGGTATTATGTACATATGTACATGAATGTATAGTTAAAGTGACTGTGCATATATGATAAACAGAGAGTAGCAGCAGCATAAAAGAGGGTTTGGGGGGGACACAAGGCAAATAGTCCGGGTAGCCATTTGATTACCCGTTCAGAAGTCTTATGGCTTTTGGGTAAAAACTGTTGAGAAGCCTTTTTGTCCTAGACTTGGCACTCCGGTACCGCTTGCCATGCAGTAGTAGAGAGAACAGTCTATGACTGGGGTGGCTGGGGTCTTAAAAAGAGGTAGAGGTCCTGGATGGCAGGCAGCTTAGTCCGAGTGATGTACTGGGCCGTACGCACTACCCTCTGTAGTGCCTTGCGTTCGGAGGCCGAACAATTGCCGTACCAGGCAGTGATGTAACCAGTCAGGATGCTCTTGATGTTGCAGCTGTAGAAACTTTTGAGGATCTCAGGACCCATGCCTAATCTGAGGACCCATGCCAAGTCTCCTGATGGGGAATAGGTTTTGTCGTGCCCTCATCACGACTGTCTTGGGGTGCTAATACCATGTTAATTTGTTGGTGATGTGGACACCAAGGAACTTGAAGCTCTAAACTTGCTCCACTGCAGCCCCGTCGATGAGATTAAACTACCAATGGGAAATTCAAAACTGTTATATCTTATGCTTCACGAAGTTGTGGCTGAGCGATGACACTATCAACATACAGCTGGCGGGTTATACGCTGAACCGGAAGGGTAGAACAGCGGCATTTGGTAAGACAAGGGATGGCGGACTATGTATTTTCGTAATTAACAAGTGGTGAACGATATCTAAGGAAGTCTCGAGCAATTGTTCGCCTGAGGAAGAGTATCTCATGGTAAGCTGTAGACCACACTATCTACCTAGAGAGTTTTCTGTTTACATACAACCATAGACTGAGGCTGGCACTAAGACAGCATTGAATGAGCTGTGTTCCGCCATAAGCAAACAAGAAAACGCTCACCCAGAGGCGGCGCTCGTAGTAGCCGGGGACTTTAATGCAGGGAAACTTAAATCCATTTTCCCAAATTTGTATCAGCATGTTAAATGTGCAACCAGAGGGGAAAAACCTCTAGACCACCTTTACTCCACACACAAAGACGCATACAAAGCTCTCCTTCGCCATCCATTTGGCAAATCTGACCATAATTTGGTGCTCCTGATTCCTGTCTACAAGCATAAATTAAAGCAGGAAGCATCAGTGACTAGATCAATAAAAAAGTGGTCAGATGAAGGAGATGCTAAGCTACAGGACTGTTTTGCTAGCACAGACTGGAATATTTTCCGCGATTCCTCCGAGGGCATTGAGGAGTACACCATTTTGTTCCTCAAAGATTGCATGTTTGCTAGCAGAATTGAAGGAAGTGGGGGTTCATTCGATTGCCTACAAATTCTCAGAAGGCAGCCCGCCCTCTGTCCCCTTTTTTTCTGCCTCATTTTCACGCAAAACACGGGGATCTGGGCCTGTTTCCGAGAAAACAGTATATCTTTTGCGCCGGGCTCGTCAGCCTCGTTAAAGGAAAAAAAGGATTCTGCCAGTCCGGGGTGAGTAATCGCAGTCCTGATGTTCAGAAGTTATTTTCGGTCATAAGAGACTGTAGTGGCAACATTATGTACAAAATAAGTAAAAAAATAAGTGACAAACAATGCAAATAAACAAACAAAAAACACAATCGGTTTGGGACACGTAAAACGTCAGCCTTCTTCTCCAGCACCATTGTTACGCCATTGTTACACCATTGTTACACCATTGTTACAATACATAAATGCTTCAGCTGATGAAGATGATCTCATTGAACAAAACGTGTAAGATCTCTTAAGCCCGTGTTTACTACAGAACTTTTATTCTACGGGTATCCAAACCACCCTCCAAACCCCCCATATGCTTTGGCCAACAAGCCATGGTGGAGTTAGTGCTGACAGAAAGACGGCATTATTATTGCTCTCTATTAGTTTATTTCTCAGGGACCACATGTGCAACAAATGTTGAACCAGATTTAGCTATATACACAGCTCATTTCCACCGGTGTCACAAATGTATCCAGTGGTAGAGCAGCGTTAAGCATAATACAATTGTATCTGTATGTTCTCTCCTTAACATTTCCTAATGTCTCACCTTTGACCCTGTCGTTCTTGTAGAGGGTGATCTCTCCCTCGGCCCGTGGATGGTAGGAATGGACCACCACAAAGTGCCTACCTGGTACGGCACTGTACAGCTTCCTCCGCTGCACCACCACCTCCACATTACCACTGGGGCTGAGGGTGGGGACAGAGAGGTGGGAAGGAGGGAAGAGAGGAGAGGAGATGGAAGAGGGGTGAGAGAGAAGAGGAGATAGGAGGAATATTTGATTTGTATTTATTTTATTTAACATTTATTTAACTAGGTAGATAGAGTAGTGCATATTAGTACATGCCACATTTGACAGAGTACCACAGTATACACAGTATATATTGCAAACTCTTAAGTTACACCGCTGTCCTTATGGAGCTTGTATATGGGGCAGGATGGAAGCTGACACATAAAGTATCGCAGATCCCTGCAGTGTCCTCTGGGTAGGGAAGAGAGGACACTGGGTTCACCCACCACACAAGCAGAAAGACATCCCAACACAGGGAAAAGAGAGAGAGTCTGTGCTTTCCTTTCTGACACGCAATTGATACATTTCCTACAGGAAGTCTCAGATCTTTATTTTTTTTGCGAGTGTACCCGCCAAACCCCCCCCCCCCCCCCCCCGCATAACCAAAGGAGAGGAACAAGCACACGTGTACATTTGCTTGAGTCCAACTACAGATGAAAACGCATGTTTACTACACTACTGAGATGGACCTAATGTTGTGTATCCATTGGTGTCTGGGTTGATCTGTTAGAGTATTGTATTGGAGCGCCACTTGGTGGTAAGCCCCAGCAACAGCAGCATTGTAAGTATTCAAACACAGTCAAACAGAGAGAAAGAGACAGTGAGCGGGTGGGATAGAATGAGAGTGATTGTCAGAGAGAGAGAGAGAGAGAGGGAGAGAAAGAGGGAGGAGTGAGAGAGAAACACGGTAAGTGGGTCACCTTATCCTGAACACCACTCCTCTCCTCAACCCTGAACCTATGGAGATCTAGCCCCATTCCAGATCCACACACACACACACACACACACACACACACACACACACACACACACACACACACACACACACACACACACACACACACACACACACACTACTTTTTAATATTTGTTACATTTCAGGACTTTTTGGGGAGTAAAAATGTTTGACCATTAGAAATCCTATTTTCCCTAACACCTAACCCTACCCCTAATCATTAACATAACCCTAACTTTAACCCTAACCTTAAACCCCAAACCCTTAACCTAACCCTTAAGCTTAAAATAACATTTGAACAAATACAGGACATTAAAATAGTCCTGACTTTTCAGAAAAGTTATTGTTTTCCTACCATGTCACGACATACGGGTGAATTGTTAGGAAATTGGCGTGCTGATAAGATAGAAAAACAAGTATACACACACACACACATACACACACACAATTAGGGGAAGGCCAGGGTTGTATAAAGACAAATCGAGGGCATGACTTTCCAAACCATAAATAGAAATAAATAATGTACCGATCAAATGCAAAGACTTCCAAATGGTGTCAGTTCTAAACGCTACATTTGGGAAATATGGGCCAAGAAGGGTCCATCATATTGCTTTCACCAACTCCATTGATCCCTCTAGATCAGTGACAACAATGGGAAAGGACAGGAAAAAGAGGAGAAAAAACAGTGTCTCCTCCAGATGATTGGGCACATAATCAGTGTTGACTAAAACCTCCTGTGTATGTTGACTCTGTTGACTCTCGATGATGCCCTCAGAGAGAGAGAGAAAGTGAAAGAGAGAGAGAGACTTGCCTTGACACATCCTCTCAGACGGTGCTCAGCCTGATTTTCAGTATAAAGGGATCGTCCACACAAAATAAAACCTAACCTGATTAAATCATCGTTGGTTGTGTTCAACAGAGTTGGCTGCTCCTTTTTTGTCCCAATTGATTGCAGAAACTAATCTGGGTCATTTCGGTGGCTGAAGACGACATTAGCCTTCCAAGCTATAGCCCAAGGCATTAACTTTGGCAGCTAATATTAATCTTCAGGTTGCAGTTAAGGTTACAACACACACTATGCTAAGCAAGACTTCCAGAGTCAAATACTGATCTTATTTTATCTTTTAGTCCACATCGTATATCTATATTGGAAAGTCTTGGGTAAGAATATTCTTGCAGGAGAGAGGGAATCTGATTTGATTTGTCTAGACTCTCTGGAGAGTACGTGAATTAGGCACAAACTCAGGCTATAGGACGAGGATCCGTCACCATAGTTTCTGATTCAGCTATGCATTGAGTTTTTTTTTCTAGAGCAAAAAAGTCAGAGGAGAGAGGGAAAGGGGAAAAATAGAGGTGAGAGGATAGATGGAAAGATTGAGGAGGGTTAACAAAAGGGGAGAGGAGAGGGAGAAGAGAAGCGAGGGAGGGAGTGAGTTGATGAAAATAGGGGAAAATGTAGGATGGAGGGAACGGGCAGAATAAAGGTGTCCGCATGCTTCCCTGCCGAAACAGTTTGGTAGAGTTTGTGCATATATTACCATGAGATTTTGTGACGTTTTTGTTCATTTTGGACTCCGGTGAGGTTTTTTCCCCGGCTGTTTTGGCACACAAACATGTTTCTGGAGGCAAGCTGAAGTTTGGAGCCGAAGTCTACGCCCCTTCGTTGGTGATTGGTCAACAGTAGGGATTCTTTAATAAAGTCTTTGTTGTCATTCAACAAGATACTACTTGTTTTCATGAATAAAAATCCTAGAAAAATACTACACCACACAGCATAGTTAATTGCGTGACTAAGATCTCTTGAGCAAAAAAATTAAAAATGAAATATTAATGAGTTATTTTAGTTAAATTCTGACTACTTTGCGGAATGGTATACTTGGTACGGCGTCTTAAAATTGACAAATTGTACTATTGTCGCTTTTTTTCTTGTTTTTCAATCTATGGTCTTTTAAGGGAGTATTCGAGCACAATTGGTTCGGCTAGGCGTCAGCCGTACTGAAGCATGCCGACGCCTTAAGGGGGAAATGGAGGTGGAGGATGGACTGAGAGAAAAGAGGAGAGTACGATGGAATGAGTGGTAAGAGGGAAGAAATAAGGAGGGAAAGGCTGATGGATGGAAGAAGAAGGGATTGAAGGACATGAAGAAGTGGACAGGACCAGAGGCAAGATGGACATGGGATTGGGAAGGACTTGGAGGGAAGGATGGAGATGAAGTGAAACTCCAACGTCCAACCCATCCTCCTGGGTTGCAGTGTTAAACATACAAAATAGGAAAATGACATGGCTGTCATCATGTAAGGGCAAAAGACACACTTATCCCCTCATTCTCTTTTTGACTTTCCCTTGTTTACCTTCACTCCGTATGTCTTCTCTCCTCCCTATATTCCCCCCCTCTCGCCCATTGTTTCTCTTTGTCAAGCTCTTAATTGGTCTCTCTCTCTCTCTCTCTCTCTCTCTCTCTCTCTCTCTCTCTCGACAGAGTGTGTAGATGAAAGACAGTGCCATATGTCTGTATTAATCTGTCAAGGAGGACAGGGAGCATGGTGTCTTAATCAGTACTGTGCAGAGCCAAGGTTACGTCACCAGCAATATAAAGCCTTCAGTGTCTAATCCGCAGGACGCACGCACACACACACAAACATACAGCCACACACATATGTACATACGCATGCATGTGTGTGTGGGTGGTGTGTGGGTAAAGAGTATGTGCCTACGTACATGGCTGTGTGTCTCTGCTGCTTCTCCTCCTTCTACTGACCTGGTCTGCTGTGTCTGTACATGTGTCTGCGGGTGTGGCCTGCAGGCCTCCTCTCCCAGCCGGTTGAGGGACGGGGACAGACTCCGCGGGACCACCCCCACGCTGGTACTGCGGGACCTCTGGCCCATGGTCCTCACAGTGCCATTTGGGTTCCCCTGCATCTGCTGGAGCAGCTGTGGAGAGAGGCTACGGTGAGAGGTGGAGGTGGGGGGTCCGACCCCTCCCTGTTGGGATCCGTGGTGCTGGGGGGGTCCCTGGGGCTGGGACCAGTCCTGGGGAGGCCCCTGGCTCACTGTGAGGTTGTTGTCACTGTTGGAGCGCAGCAGGACCCGGGGGGCCACCAGGCAGCTGCCGCTGCTGCTGGTAGAGGGAGGGACCCGACGCCGCTTGGAGTATTCCGGGGCCTCGTGGAAAGGCACTGGGTATGAGAGACAGAAAGAAAGAGCAAGAGAGAGGGCCAGTCATTGATTATCTGATAAACCAGTTCTACCTGACCCTTGCAAATAGGTGTCTGTGTCTGATGAGCCATTTCACTCTCTGTTCATGTTCATGTCTTAGAGAAATAGACTTTGTGGTGGAGAGACACATGAGGAACAGAGTAGCTCTCCTCCCTTTCCCTTCCTTCACATCTACTGCTCTGGGATGAGCCTACCTGATAGGTAGAGAATGAAATGGAGAGCACTCCTTCAATAATTAATTTATTGCCCTGCGATTTACTCAAATTCACACAAGCACACATGCAAGCATGTCCGTACTTACACACTTACTTGCTTACTAACACGCACATGGACACAGAATATCAATCACTACCTGTAGGGCGATGTGTCTGATTGATTTTCTTGATGGGAATCAGTCAAGAACAATTTATTCCCCAAAGGCGTTCATCTATCCCTTATTGTAAAACAGTTGAAACACACACACTGCATACACGTACACACACACACATGCACGCATACACACGCACACACACACACACACACACACACACACCCTTGCCTGGGGGATGTCTGCTCTGCATTATTCGATGGCCCTGTCTGGCCCTCTCATAAAAATCCAAGTCATTATGATCCCACTATGATGATGATGATTATTGCACCAAGTACAGCTGAGCTCCTCTGCCCCACCAGCAATGGTATGATTGAACCTTATTTCCCAGTGGAGTTTCAGCATTAGAGTATAGTATCACACTGACAAGTGTGCAACTGCGGCACTTTCGTCTCCACTCGAAATTAAAGCAGTGGAGGAAGTAGCAGGAGCCTGGAGTCGCACCAAAGACCCAATAATGTTTTCAATGTGAGAAGGCGATCAACAATCTGATTCCTCATAAATGTATGAGATATGAAGCAGCCTTTGATTGAGCGCACTGAACTAGAACCGCATGCGTTTCACACACACTGCGGGGGTTGTTACGCACACCTGAGAGAGTGTGTGTGTGTGCTTGAGAGAGAGAGAGAGAGAGAGAGAGAGAGAGAGAGAGAGAGAGAGAGAGAGAGAGAGAGTGTGTGTATGTGCCAGCCAGGCTTTTGGATTTAGCAGAGACTGGAGCCATCGTAATACACCTTCACCCTACCTAACAATAACCACTGTCAAAATCACAACCACAGCCTGATCAATTCTAACTCAACTTCAACCAGGCCCACACTGCTTTACAAACCACCTGTCCACATCCACAACCACATCCTGTTAAATCACAAACACATACCCTGACCACAACCACACTTGAAGTAACACTTCACCATAAGAGTGTATACCCTGACCACAACCACACTCCCTGACCACAACCTGGACCACACTGCTATCTTACCACACCCCCAACGATAACGAACCACATTCCAAACACTTACAGTAAACCATACTAGTGCACATCTGTTTTGTGGGGCACGAAAACAGTATCCATTTGTGTTGGAGGATGCTGAACATGCTTGGTGTCACTGACGTGATTACGTTACACACAAAGGCAATGAATACACCTACATTTAAAAAATAATAACATTTAATTAGGCAAGTCAGAGAAGAAAAAATTATTATTTACAATGAAGGCCTACCAGGGAACAGTGGGTTAACTGTCTTGTTCAGGTGCAGAATGACATATTTTTACCTTGTCAGCTTAGGATTCGTTCCAGCAACATTTCAGTTACCGGCCCAACACTCTAACTACTAGGCTACCTGCCACCCCAATCAAGACAAATAAAACACTGCATTTTCTAAAAGAGATATTCAAATAGTAAAAACAATGATAAAATAACAGTGGATATGAGAGACTAATGCATTAAAATAAATAAACATAAATAAGACATATAATATGGGATAAAATAAATAAAATGTCCGGCAGGCTGTTCCAAAAGGCCAGAACCATCGTGGCGGAAGGTATCCTCACCAAACATTTTTGGTTGTGACCTTTGGAACAAATAAAAGGCCAATGCCTAGCACAACTGAGGTGATCTGGAAGTAAGGAAAGGAAGGGAAAGGGGGGATACCTCGTCAGTTGTAATACTGAATGCATTCAACTGAAATGTGTCTTCTGCATTTTTACTTGCTATATTGTATTTACTTCGCCACCATGGCCTTTTCTTTGCCTTTACCTCCCTTATCTCACCTCATTTGCTCACATCGTATATAGACTTGTTTTCTACTGTATTATTGACTGTATGTTTGTTTTACTCCATGTGTAACTCTGTGTCGTTGTATGTGTCGAACTGCTTTGCTTTATCTTGGCCAGGTCGCAATTGTACATGAGAACTTGTTCTCAACTTGCCTACCTGGTTAAATAAAGGTGAAATAAAAAAATAAAACATTTTTTTAACCCAACCCCTCTGACTCAGAGAGGTGTGGGGAGGTTGCCTTCATTGAAATTCACGTCATCAGCGCCCGGGGAACAGTGGGTAACCTTGTAGCCTTGTTCAGGGGAAGAACAAGATATTTTTACCTTGTCAGCTGAGGGATACAATCCAGCAACCTTTCGGTTACTGGCCCAACACTTCTACCCGCCAGGGAGAATGGAGTTCAAACTTTTCGACTCCTTTGATTGGTTCTATTGTACTGGGCAAACTAAATCAAGTACTTGAACAAATTTGACATAGCGTGCGAAAGTATTCACCCACTTTGGCATTTTTCCTATGTTGTTGCCTTACAACCTCATTTGATGTACACGACATGCCTACCACTTTGAAGATGCTAAATATTTTTTATTGTGAAAAGAACAAGCAATTAGACAAAAAAAACAGAACTTGAGTGTGCATAACTATTCACCCCCCCAAAGTCAATACTTTGTAGAGCCACCTTTTGCAGCAATTACAGCTGCAAAACTCTTGGGGTATGTCTCTATAAGCTTGGCACATCTAGCCACTCGGAATTTTGCCCATTCTTCAAGGCAAAACTGCTCCATCTCCTTCAAGATGGATGGGTTCTGCTGGTGTACAGCAATCTTTAAGTCATACCACAGATTCTCAATTGGATTGAGGTCTGGGCTTTGACTAGGCCATTCCAAGACATTTAAATGTTGCTTTAGCAGTATGCTTAGGGTCATTGTCCTGCTGGAAGGTGAACCTCCGTCCCAGTCTCAAATCTCTGGAAGACTGAAACAGGTTTCCCTCAAGAATTTCTCTGTATTTAGGGCCATCCATCATTCCTTCAATTCTGACCAGTTTCCCAGTCCCTGCCGATGAAAAACATCCCCACAGCATGATCTGCCACCACCATGCTTCACTGTTAGGATGGTGTTCTCGGGATGATGAGAGGTGTTGCGTTTGTGCCAGACATAGCATTTTCCTTGTTGGCCAAAAAGCTCAATTTTAGTCTCATCTGACCAGAGTTCCTTCTTCCATTAGTTTGGGGAGTCTCCCACATCCTTTTGGCGAACACTAAATGTGTTTGCTTATTTTTTTCTTTAAGCAATGGCTTTTTTTTGGCCGCTCTAATGTAAAGCCCAACTCTGTGGAGTGTACAGCTTAAAGTGGTGCTATGGACAGATACTCCAATCTCCGCTGTGGAGCTTTGCAGCTCCTTCAGGGTTATCTTTGGTCTCTCTGTTGCCTCTCTGATTAATGCCGTCCTTGCCTGGTCTGTGAGTTTTGGTGGGAAGCCTTCTCTTGGCAGGTTTATTGTGGTGCCATATTCTTTCCAGTTTTTAATCATGAATTTAATGGTACTCGTGGGATGTTGAAAGTTTTGGATATTTTATTATAACCCAACCCTGATCTGTACTTCTCCACAACTTTGTCCCTGACCTGTTTGGAGAGCTCCTTGGTCTTCATGGTGCCGCTTGCTTGGTGGTGCCCCTTGCTTAGTGGTGTTGCAGACTCTGGGGCCTTTCAGAACAGGTGTATATATATATACTGAGATCATGTGACAGATCATATGACACTTAGATTGCACACAGGTGGACTTTATTTAACTAATTATGTGACTTCTGAAGGTAACTGGTTGCACCAGATCGTATTTAGGGGCTTCATAGCAAAGTCGGTGAATACATATGCACGGACCACTTTTCCGTTTTAGATTTTTTTAGTTAATTTTTTCATTTCACTTCACCAATTTGGATTATTTTGTGTATGTCCGTTACAAGAAATCCAAATAAAAATCGATTTAAATTACAGGTTGTAATGCAACAAAATAGGAAAAACGGCAAGGGGGATTAATACTTTTGCAAGGCACTGTACATTCAAGTATGCAGACATATGCGTGCACACATGCACACACGGACACACACACACGGCTCTTAATTGTGGAATGTAATAAGCACACATTCCCTCTGTAGGAATAGAGAAGCAAGGAAAAGAAGATGACAAACATCCAGAGCTGTCTTATATAAGAGAGGAAAGCAATCAGTGTGATCTATATCATTTACTGCTGCTCCCTAATACTAAGAGAACTAAGTTCAAAGGGCAATGAGTGATCAGCTCTGGTCAGTGTCATGCAACCAAGGGATTTGACATAATGTAGCCTACCAATGGAACTATACCACGCTTTGAAATAAAAGTAAAAAATGCTGTACTCATATATCCATTTTGAGTAAATCTCATTGAGAAATAGTCTGTCCGTTGGAAGTAAAGGGTTAAGGAACCAACTGTTTTCACACACAGGCAGATGGATCCATAATGCACCCGGCAGAGCCGTTTTGGTGACGTAAGTCATCCACTCATTTTGGTGGGTGTGTTTTCTACCCCGTGGACCAGGAGAACGATAGATACACCGTGTGTCCTCTCGCTGGCTATAATCTACATACGGTAGGTGATTGGTGGAGGAGACTACAAATACCTTTTGTAGAAGACTGAATCATAACACATTTATTTGGAAACCACTCAAATGCGTGCCAACATTTAATCTATGACATAACCTATAATTTATCCTGCATGTTAAAGAACCTCTAGCCCAAAAAGAACGACACACATCTCCTTTTATAGGTACTACTAGTTTAAATTAGGACAACAATTACACGCATGAATCCACAACGCAAAGACCTTGCTATATTCGTCACATTCAAAAAACCCCATGTAGAATTACTTTCTGGAGCAGATGAAATGATTGAACTTGTGCCACGCAGGGATAAAAATACTCCCTCAGAAAGTTGAAAATGAACACGCAGCAGCAAAGGTAGAGAATTCCATCTATTTATGAGTCAAAAGCAAATAAAACTTGGACCCAGACTCATAAAGGTGATAGACCTACCTTCCTTTTTTAAGGCATTGAGAAAAGACTTCATTTTCACCCTTTTTTTTATGTTACTCCAATGTTCACAATACCTGCATAATCAGTGCACCTTTCAAAACAGCACAGAAAAAAATAAGACTTTCACTGTGGTAATTGAAGAATGTAGCGGCAGGTACCACGGACAGCGACCGATGGAGTTTAGCTCACTGGAAATCGGGAGCCCGAGCACCGCGCACATGACCCCACCTGGCAGAGGTGTGAAAGCACACTCACTGCCATACTGCCACTCATCTATCTCTCTCTCTCTCTAGTTGGAAATATAGACTCGTTGGAAATATACGGATTTTAAGGTGAACTTGACATAATGTTTCATTGACTGATGTTGTTAATTCATTAAAAGATCATTCCACATGATTTCAATCATTTTCGGACTGCACTCTTAATTTTAACGAAACGTTTCATACATATTTGCCCATGGTGGAAGTGGCCAGAAAGTTACCTGAATGCCAAAACATTCAGGAGATAGAGGTGCTCAAAGTTGACCCATTGTGCATACCCTATCCTACCATGAGACATCCATGTCTTCATCACTTAAAAAGATAAGCGGTTAAGCTTGATATAATGTGAAAGCTTACAAACACGGTTGTCAAACTATTATATTATTTTAAGTAAACAACTATGTATTTTTTTTAAGCTTGTTGTAGCATAGATTCTATTTTACATAATCTGAAGTGTTTGTGTTGTGCCAGTAATTGGTTGAGACACAGTATCCTCTTGAATACATGGTGGGTGTCATTTCAATCATAGAAATATAATTCATAGAATGGACCTATCACTTCAGAGCCCTGCAATTCAGCGGGTACACCATTAACATTTAAATTGAATTGAAACTTTAACTTCCAATTACTACTAGAAAGATGGCCGCCGGTCCACTTTAAAACAAAAATATCCAAAACAACTTTCTATCACTGGATTCTGTTAGCTTCTAATTCTCAGAGTAAAAAACTCATCGGACACTATGAAAGTTTAACCAAGTTTATTCTTCCAAGAGGGTCAATACAGCTGCATTAGACAAAAAAATGTTCACACAAGCACTGATATTTAACCCTTCCTACGAGTCTCCTCCTACACATCTGTACAAACATTGTATCTTTACTGCTAGGCAGGACACTAAGTGATACGGGCCATAAACATTTATTTCTCCCTTAACGTGACCTGACCTTGACCCCTCTTCATCACTAATCCATGGCTCTCTCCCCTTATCAATGCCTACCACATGTGATCGCTTCCCTGCACTCAATACATTCCAAGCTAAATTGCCCCCACTATATACCTTCCCCCTGCAGATTAACTTCTGGTGTAGACCCTCTAAACCTCAGCACTCCCTCGGTGACATGAATAAGTATATTTTATATTCTCAGAACCTTAGAACCCAACAATTTGAACATGCAACCTTTGGAACCAGAGGCAGACACTTACTGGAAGTCTATGAGTATCTGATAGCATGCTTGTGCAACTACATTTAACTTCTGTCATACTGGACACAGAGACATAAACATGGTATCCACAGGTTTATCTGACTCTGGGGAAGTAGATAAAGTGCCTCATTTCCAAAATCCTGAAGTATCCCTTTAAAACAAAAATATCAAAGTTGTCCAACAATATATTTTTATTTTTTTGTTTTAAAGGGATACTTCCGGATTTTGGCAATGCCTTTATCTACATCCCCAGAGGCAGATAAGCTCCATGATACAATTTTTATATCTCTGTGTCCAGTATGAAGGAAGTTAGAGGTAGTTGCACAAATGCTAGAAGACACCCATAGACTTCCAGCCATTGCGCTAACACTAACTAGAATTGGCTGGCAAAACTACCTTTAACTTCCTTCATACTGGACACAAAGATATATAAATTGAATCCACAAGTTCATCTGACTCTGGGGAAGTGCATAAAGGGCCTCATTGCCAGAATCCTGAAGTATCCCTTTAAGCCTATCCCAAACCTTAACCCTTACCTTAACCATTCTGAGTTAATGCATAACCTTAAGAATTTGGAGTTAATTCCTAAATGTAACCTTGGAATGATACAGAAAAGTAACCAAATACTTCACCATTTAACATTTGGAAAAACTTACAAATTTGACGTTTGAGAAACATGGATGAACGTCTTATTCTTGTGTGAGACTGTGAGAGCTTTTGGGGTGACAACATGGTAGGGTGGGGTATGCAAAATGGGTCAACTAAGACCACCCCTGTCTCCTGAATATTTTGGCATTCAGATCTAAAAAGTCTCTTTCTGACCACTTCTACCACGGGCAACATGTATGGAAGATTTCGTTAAAATAAAAAGGTGTGCAGTGATTGAAATCATATGGAACGACCATAAACACAACTTATCTGTTAATTTACTGTTTATCAATTAATATACTGTTAATTGCTCAACTCATTCACCCTGCAAAGTACAAGGTTTAGGCTAGGGGTTCCCAAACGTTTTGGGCCCAAGATTCCATTTTGATATCTGAAAATTCTCTCGACCCCAACCATGTGAACAAAAAATGATGTAATTAACAGCAAATGTTTTTTTTTTTATTTGGGGCTATGGCAGGCAATTGAAAAACATTCTAACACTATTTCTGATTGTCTTCTCAACTCACCATCACATACTTTTAATGTGGGGCTATGACAGTCAATTGCAAATTAGTCTGACATAATGTCTCACCAACATTAATGAGATGGGTGTGCTTGATACCAGTGGAGGCTCCTCAGAGGAGGAAGGGCAGGACCAAACATTAAAAAGTTATCCTTTTTAGATAAAACTATATGAATGTATTCATATGTCAGCAAATAATTGATTAAAACACACCGGTCTACAGTAACTTCAACAGCACACTCAAGTTTTCAGTTTTTGTGTCTTATTTCTTGTTTGTTTCACAATAAAAAATATTTTGCATCTTCAAAGTTGTAGGCATGTTGTGTAAATCAAATGATACCCCCCAAAAATCTATTTTAATTCCAGGTTGTAAGGCAACAAAATAGGAAAACTGCAAAGGGGGGTGAATACTTTCGCAAGCCACTGTATCAACAGCACTGCGTTTTTGGGCATGCAATAATTTGCTTTTAGAGGACACGAGGGAAAGTTCCACCGACAGGGGCAACTACAAGAAGGTTGCAGAGGTAATTGCACGTCACGATGCTTTACTTGCTGAACATTTCAAACTTTCGACTGTCAACTCCGAATGATTTGATAGCTTCCATCACGTCATCCATTAAACGACTAAAGAGGTAGACGCTGTGCATTTATTTGCGTCAAGTAGGCTTTTCACTTTCCTCCAGTATTTATTTAGCAAAGATGATAACACATCATCAATCCGGACAAGCACAAGCAAAAACTCATGATATAAATGTTGCAGCAGCTTAGGCTACACCTAAACATTAGAAATCTGAAATGCTGTATGGGTTGAAAATGAGACTATTTTTCAGTCTGATCAACTGTAGGCTACTAATAAGAGCCCTGTCGATCTGGTCAGGGTAAACGAATTAGTAACATTATGTATTTATGGTCTATTTGTGCGTCAGGAGAAATATTCAAAATATATTCAAAATTGGGCTGACTAGGCTGCCTATATGTTTTTAATCCAACATTATTAACTGGAATTAATGATTCAACATAATAGTGACGACAGATGTGAGTACATTTTTTTTGTAAGGCCTACAGTTGCATAGGCCTGCATGATGCAAACATGGATAAAGAAAGCTCTGCCCTATGAGTTATATTGTCTATCAGTTGTTGTCTATATGTCTGGTTAGAGGTAATCCCCCTCATAATCTAGTCTAAATGTATATCAACAAATATAAGGTAGCTGCAGTTTGAAAGGGTTTTCATCCCCCCCAGGGCCAGTAGTTGTTTTTTAGGAGTTTTTTTAAAACCATGTGACCTGATTAGGAAAAACTGGTCCCGTCACAGCCCATATCAAACCTTTTTACAACGGATTAATCAATGTCATACCTTATAGGGTCCACCGTTTTCCTAGTTAGGATAACATATAAGGAAAAACCAGGCTCCAGGGGGTAAAAATTGCCTCAAAAATCGCTCTGGGACCTATGGTGCCACCAGTCTGCTTGCAGTTGTCAGGTATGTGGATGATCAGGACTTTATTCAGGAACATTTCTTGGGATACTTTGATGTGTTAAAGAGGGTGAGATGCGCAGTCTGTGTTTGACTTCATGAATTTTGAGATGTCTGAGTTTAACTTCACAGAGAAACTCTTCCAAACCTATGATGGTGCAGCTGTAATGGAATGTATCTACTATTTGTATTTACAGCTAAGTCCTCTCCTGTTCCCTGATTAAGAGGTGATGACTACTCCACTCCACTCCACTACCATTGCCACTTTCTCCTGACATGAACTGAAACCACATCTCATGTGCCCGCTCATCCACTGGCACATTGAATGTTTCCCCTCCAAGCACTGTGAGTACCCCTGTCAATTGTCTCTCATTACTGTATGTATTTGTTGTCTCTGTGTGTTCCGCGCCTATACCGTGGGTCGCCTATCCTCTTCAATTTTTCAAGTCACCAGCCGTCACTGCTTGATACGTAACTTTGGAGCTTTTCAAAGTCAGGGGGTGTGGTCGACAGTGCGCCTCTGCTATCACATCCAACCTGTATCGATATTTGGTTTTAATGCAGACAAGAGCACTGAATCCAGCTTCAAACAGATATGAGCTGAAGAAGGGTAGCCTACCATGAGATTTATAGCGCTTTCAAGACAACTGGGAACTCTGACAAATACGAGGTTAAATCATGACGCCAGTGATCCTTAGGTCGGAAAGTTGTAGATCTAGAGTGTACGTAAATTCAATCTGGAGTGCAAGAGCGCGGAGTGAGCCTTTCATCATAATCTAAGAAGGGTGCTCTCTGGTTGAATTTGATCTTTTAGATTTTAATAATTTCCATTTAGATTTTTAATGTAAACCACATTACAATGCTTTTGAGATACGAAGACGATATTATAACATACAGTACCAGTCAAAAGTTAGGACACACCTACTCATTCTAGGGTTTTTCTTTATTTGTACTATTTTCTACATTGTAGAATAATAGTGGAGACATCAAAACTATGAAATAACACATATGGAATCATGTAGTAACCAAAAAAGTGTTGAATAAATCAAAATATAGTTTATATTTAGGATTCTTCAAAGTAGCCAACCTTTGCCTTGATTACAGCCTTGATTGCAGCTTTGCACACTTTATCAGTGGCAGAGAGGAAGAAGAACACTTTAGGAATTTGACAGTTTTCCCTGAATTGAATTGGGTTCCCATTACAATCTGAAAGAGCGGTTACAAAATAATCAGATTTAGCCTCACAACATTCATAAAAATAATATTGTACTTTTTACGCCATACGTTTTCCCTAACACGCAAAAATACTCATTACATTTTTATGCTTGGCAGGACAGGAAAATTGGCAAATTCACGCACTTATTAAGAGAACATCCCTGGTCATCCCCACTGTCTTTGATCTGGCGGACTCACTAAACACACACATGCTTCGTTTGTAAATTATGTCTGTGTTGGAGTGTGCCCCTGGCTATTCGGAATTTAAAAAAAATATGAATTGTGCTGTCTGGTTTGCTTAATATAAGGAATTTGAAATTATTTATGCTTTTGCTTTTACTTTTGATACTTGTATATATATATATATATATATAAAACCAAATACTTTTAGACTTAGTATTTTACTGGGTGACTCTTTTTTACTCCAGTCATTTCTATTAAGGTATCTTATCTTTTAATAAAGTACGACATTTGAGTACTTTTCCCACCACTACCATTCACAGACTCCGACACATACACACTAGGGTTCAATATTTTATGCAGAATCGACCAATTTTCCTCCCCAAGAAATAGCAAGAAATGAACGGTCTTTCCAGTTTTCCCGCTCAAACTGGAAATGCTATTTAAAAGCAAATAATACCAGTGAAAGAAATCTGACATGATTATACCACTGGGGGGCTCTCCTGATAGTGGTCCGGACTGCCAAACGCATCACGGGGAGCACACTTTCTGCACCTCCAGGACACCTACAGCACCCGATGTCACAGGAAGGCCAAAAAGACCATCAAGGACATCAACCAACTGAGCCACGGCCTTTTCACCCCACTACCATCCAAAAGGCAAGGTCAGTACAGGTGCATCAAAGCTGGGACCGAGAGGCTGAAAAACAGCTACTACCTCAAGGCCATCAGACTGTTAAACAGCCATCACTAACTGGGAATCACCCGGTTACTCGACCCTGCACCTTAGAAGCTGATGCCCCATGTAGATAGACCTGGAATCACTGGTCACTTTAATAATGTTTACATACTGGTTTACTCATTACATATGTATATACTGTAATCTACACTACTGTATTCTAGTCAATGCCACTCCAACATTGCTCGTCCTAATATTTATATATTTCTTAATTCCATTATTTTACTCTAAGAGTTGTGTGTATTGTTGCATTGTTTAATACTACTGCACTGTTGGAGCTAGTAAGACAAGCATTTCGCTACACCCGCAAAAACAACTGCTAAATGTGTGTTGGTGAACGATAACATTTGATTTGATATGTAAACGGGGAAATATACACATGAATCGAACGGTTTCTTGTTGTATTTGTTGCAAATGAATCAACTCAAAGTTCTCTCAAAGTCACCGCACAATTTTGTTGATGTAGTCTAGTTTTAAACTGGCCACTGTTGGCCAACTGCTAAACTATTATGAGTTTAGACTCTATTGACATTCATTTTAGCTTACTGAAAGATGCAGCTTTGTCCTTTTCTCTCCCCTTGCACCTGGCCATCGAGGGAATTGGGAAGGTTGTTGCTGTTTTAATTTTTTTTATTGTGGTGATCTTGTCAGGAGGAATATATCCCGATTTTCTGCTAATCCAAAATACTCAATACCATGGATGGCGCTGTGGTTGATAAATTGTATATGAATCGAAACCCGCCAAAAATCATATGCCATTCTAAGCTAGGTTATATTTGACATAAAAGTGAACATTTACCTATTGCATTCGTTAGTTAGCCCAAAAAATCGATGGTAAGCCTATTTCTAGCAATAAAGTAACATTTAAAGGTACAGTTGAAGTCAGAAGTTTACATATACCTTAGCCAAATACATTTAAACTCAGTTTTAACAATTCCTGACATTTAATCCTAGTAAAAATTCCCTGTCTTAGATCAGTTAGGATCACCATTTTATTTTAAGAATGTGAAATGTCAATAATAGTAGAGAGAATTATTTATTTCTGCTTTTGTTTCTTTCATTACATTCCCAGTGGGTCAGAAGTATACATACAGTCAATGAGTAATTGGTAGCATTGCCTTTAAATTGTTTAACTTGGGTCAAAGTTTTGCGTAGCCTTCCACAAGCTTCCCACAATAAGTTGGGTGAATATTGGCCTATTCCTCCTGACAGAGCTGGTGTAACTGAGTCAGGTGTGTTGGCCTCCTTGCTCACACACGCTTTTTCAGTTCTGCCCACAAATTGTCTATGGGATTGAGGTCAGGGCTTTGTGATGGCCAATCCAATACCTTGCCTTTGTTGTCCTTAAGCCATTTTGCGACAACTTTGGAAGTATGCTTGGGGTTATTGTCCATTTGGAAGACCCATTTGTGACCAAGCTTTAACTTCCTGACTGATGTCTTGAGATGTTGCTTCAATATATCCACATCATTTTCCTACCTCATGATGCCATCTATTTTGTGAAGTGCATCAGTCCCTCCTGCAGAAAGCACCCCCACAACATGATGCTGCCACCCCCGTGCTTCATGGTTGGGATGATGTTCTTCGGCTTGCAAGCCTCCCCCTTTTTCCTCCAAACACAACAATGGTCATTATGGTCAAACAGTTATATTTTTGTTTCATCAGACCAGAGGACATTTCTCTAAATAGTACAATCTTTGTCCCCATGTGCATTTGCAAACCAATGTCTGGCGTTTTTATGGCGTTTTTGGAGCAGTGGCTACTTCCTTGATGAGCGGCCTTTCAGGTTATGTCGATTTAGGACTGTGGATATAGATGCTTTTGTACCTGTTTCTGCCAGCTTCTTCACAAGGTCCTTTGCTGTTGTTCTGGGATTGATTTGCACTTTTCGCACCAAAGTACGTTTATCTCTAGGAGACAGAACGTGTCTCCTTCCTGAGCAGTATAACGGCTGCGTGGTCCCATGGTGTTTATACTTGCGTACTATTGTTTGTTTAGATGAACATGGTACCTTCAGGCATTTGGAAATTGCTCCCAAGGATGAACCAGACTTGTGGAGGTCTACAATTTTTTTTCTGATGTCTTGGCTGATTTATTTTGATTTTCCCATGATGTCAAGCAAAGAGGCACTGAGTTTGATGGTAGGCCTTGAAATATATCCACAGGTACACCTCCAATTGAATCAAATGATGTCAATTAGCCAATCAGAATCTCCTAAAGCCATGACATAATTTTCTGGAATTTTCCAAGCTGTTTAAAGGCACTTAAAACTCAATTTATGTAAACTTCTGACCCACTGGAACTGTGATACAGTGAATTATACGTGAAATAATCTGTCTGTAAACAATTGTTGGAAAAATGACTTGTGTCATGCACAAAGTAGATGTCCTAACCGCCTTGCCAAAACTATAGTTTGTTAACAAGACATTTGTGGAGTGGTTGAAAAATGAGTTTTAATGACTCCAACCTAAGTTTATGTAAACTTCCGACTTCAACTGTAAATACTAATGTTAAAACATTAGTTTTAAAATGTAAATTTAAATCGTACTTTATTGCTAGAAATGGGATTACCATAGATTTTTTTGGGCTAACAAATGCTAATAAATGGTAACGAATGCAATCGGTAAATGTTCGCTTTTACCTATTGCCGTGGCTCGGTGTGTTGATGTCCTTGATGATCTTTTTGGCCTTCCTGTGACATCGGGTGCTGTAGGTGTCCTGGAGGGCAGGCAGTGTGCTCCCGGTGATGCGTTGGGCAAACCGCACCACCATCTGGAGAGCCCCCAAGTGTTATAATCATGTCCGATTTTTTTCAATGGAACTATTTGCTTTTAAATAGCCCTTCTGGTTTGAATGGGAATACTAGAAAGACCGTTCATTTCTTGCTATTTTCTGGGGAAGGAAAATTGGTAGATTCTGATTTCTCCATGTTTTGTTTTAAAATGTTTATTTAAATTAATTGTTACTTTATTGCTAGAAATAGGCTTATCATCGATTGTTTTGGTTAACTAATGCTAATGAATGGTAACGAATGCAATAGGAAAATGTTATTTAAATTACATGCATTTATTGGGAAAAGTGAATGGGTTTTGGCGGGAAATCCCGGTAAATCTCGGTAACCCTGAGTCCGCCATTAAACCCTAATCCACACCCACCGCACACGTTCCACCGCAGCAAACTAGGACACACAATATATTCCACAACACTACTCAACCTTCTCCTCAACAGCAGGAAGTAGCTCTCTCACTTCCTTTCATCTTCCGCTGTCTCCTCTAAATCCCATCACTAAAGGGTGCTCTCTGGCTGTCTCATCAAAAGCTGTGTAGAACAGGCTGCAGTGAACCGTGTGACCAGCTACTCAGAGCCACGCAGGCTGTGTTTGTTCTTTAATTAGGGAGACTGGATTTGCTAGTCAGTGACATTAAGAGAATAATTCACTACCATGGTACACTAAGGAGGAGACATAAGACTTATTTGAACTGCTAAAAAGTGTATTTTTAAATTACGTCATGGCCCTGCAAGAGTATGCCATGTTGTCGCTGAGCATTGGTCGAGTGTGTGTTTGGTCGTCTGGGTGTTTAGTTGAGTGTTTGTTTGGATGGCCATTTGTGTGCTAAGTTGAGTGTGTTGAGTGTGCTGAATGTGTGTGTGCACGTGTCTCTGTGTGCATGTTTGTGTATGGTGCGCACATTGTGTATCTGTGTGTTTGATTTGACCCCCATGTCGGATTATCACGCTCTTGCAGCGTGATGTCTAATACACACATCTGCCAATCATTCTTAGAGAGGCTTACCGGCAGAATGGGAAAAAAACTAACTGGATTTAAGAAACAGATTTACTAGCCTGTCTACCAAAGCAGAGGGTCTGGACACATTCAGTCACACCTAGTTCCTAAAGCACTGATCGATTGGACACATTGCACACTAACTCCTATGTCAATTTAACCTCTACTTACTACCCCCTATATCTACTTATAGCTCTCACCACCTTTATTTGCTACCCCTCTCTGCTAAACTTCTCCTGGGGTGCTGCTCTGTGGCTGACCATGTTGCTGTGTCAGAGTGATATAAGGATATGGATGGGTGCTTAACTTTATCCTAAATGTGTTTTTGGCATATCCCAACTCTCCCTTAGAAACCCCCTGAGAATGGGGTCACAGCCAGAATGCTCATTATCCAGCGACCCTGGGGCATTTTTCTCCTTGTAAGCTTGTGGATTTGAACTAGCGACCTTTCGGTTACTGCCCCAGGAGTACTGTGTCAGTAAAAATACAAATTTCTCTGCAAATGAACAATAAAGTCCTATTCTTTTCTATACAATTCTCTCTCTACTAGATCCCTCTCTGTCACTAGTTATTTCCCATCCCTATCTCTATCTACAGTATTACCCCTTTCCAACTATACTTCTCTTTCTACAACATCTCTCCACCCCCCCTCCCCACCCCTCCTTTATCTCTTTTATCTCCAACTATCCCCTCTCTATAACTTTCCTTCAAACTGGGAATTGTACCTCTGCCCAACGTTCTCTTACCATCTGGGGCATCAGCCAGATGCCATAGTCTTGTAATGATTAGCACACAGGCTCTGATGCCATGGTAACCTGTTTGCCGGTTAGGAGTGTGTTGCTTTCACTAGGAGCGAGAGTCCGCTGACTCAAAAGAGATGAACATAGCGAGACTCACCTCTCATCACTCCCGCCATTGTCTGTGTCATTACTATGGATGTAGATCTCACACACACACACACACACACACACACACACACACACACACACACACACACACACACACACACACACACACACACACACGGGAATTCTCACTATAGGCTGAGCTAGAGAATGACGCCTCGTCCTCCGAGGAGATTAATTTCTGCTCTATCCATCCCTAATTCATCTACTTTAATATTCATATATTAGCCTTGTGTTTGCTAACCCAGTCCAAAAACCTAAGCATACATTATATGGCAATATAACCCATCCACCATAATCTATCCAATCATTTCTACTGTTTTGGTCTGATTCTCTGGTATCTCCTATGGGTCTAAATACAGAGATTGAATAACAGACTAGTTAATTGAATATGAGTGTTGAGACATACCATGATAGTAAATAAATAATACACTGATTCATGAGAACCTTGAGTTGGGTTCTAGGGCTAGGCAGTGTCAGGCTTAGCTGAAGTGCTCTGTGCTCTCTTGTACAGGATTAAATTCATGCCTATTTTATAATCAAACTCCAACACAAAGAAAGAGAGAGAGAGATAGAAAGAGACTATAATGTCACTGACACTGTCCATCACACATCTGGGAACAAGGGAGCGAGAAGGATGTAGGGAGAAAGAGGGAGAGAAGGTGTGTGAGTGTTAATGAAGCATAGTGCTACCGACTCTACTCTTTCTGGGCTAATGCTCTTTAGTGCACATTCTAAATACTGTACAGACACACACACACACACAGGCACATGCGCATAGGCACGCACACACACACACACACACACACACACACACACACACACACACACACACAGTATGTACCCATGCCAGGGTAATGCCTCAGCTCATGCAGGATAGACAACTACCCACCATACCGCAGAAACACAATTCGACCTGTATCCCAACATAGCAAGCTACCACCCACCTGGAGCGGGCGAGAAGGGAACTAGGGATGGCTGGACAGGGCAGAGGGTAGGAGGGTAGAGGAGGTAGGAGGGGGGTGGTTGAGCTTCAGAGCACCCACCTTTCTTTGCTTTGCAACATGCAGAACCCATCACCGATAATCCAGCATCGCCAATATCCCATCACAAATTGACAGTGAGCCGAAAGATAGAGGTAGAAAGAGGTAGAGAGAGAGAAAGACAGAGAGAAAGAAAAAGCAACGAGGACTGTAACAGAGAACAGTTATCCGGGACTTTTCATTCCGCTAGCAACATCTAATGGTCAATGGCAGAGTTCGGGCGTGGCAGGCTCTCATGGCCCCACCAGAGTTTGAGGTGCGACGGCGTCCCGGTGTGAGAGGGTCCATGCTGAACGTGGGGAGCGGGAAGGGGGCTCTGAGAGGGGGGAGCGGGAACGACGGCAGCAGATGTGAGAGACGCGGGGTAATCCTGCAGCGCTGCGTTTCATCTAGCCCTCGCTGCAGCTGTGAGGCCTCGGGAATTTCGCTCGGGGGGGGCGGGCGGCAATCGTGGATTACATCTTTAGATGATGTTGTTTATTTATCCATTCACTCTTTTTCTATTTATTTATTCCATTTTTATTTCATTTGTCTGGGGATGGTAATCCCTCCCGCTTAACCTTTTCCCCTCCATGTGAAATAGTTGAATTAAGAAAGATGATGCTGTTGTCGGGTCGTGGGGGGTGTGGAGTGCAAGGCAGATAAACCCACAGAGAAAGTAGAAATCTGTTTTTTAAATTCCTTTGGAAGAAGGACACCCTTTTTTCGGCGGGGATTTAGTAGAGAGTCTGTGAGGAAATATCTCTGCCCCATTCTATCCCTCCCTAACCCTTCTCTCATATGCCACCTGAAGGATCCTGGATTCCCCAGTGTGATAGGGTAATCCCACGAAGGGGGGGGGGGGCTGTGCTGAATGTCAAATCCTGTCATGGTTTCCTAGCACCCACGCAAACACGCACTCACAAACACACACTCACACATGTGGCGGCGTAGCCTAGCGGTTAGAGCGTTGGACTAGTAACCGAAAGGTTGCAAGATTGAATCCCCTCAGCTTACAAGGTACAAATCTGTCGTTCTGCCCCTGAACAAGGCAGTTAACCCACTGTTCCTAGGCTGTCATTGAAAATAAGAATTTGTTCTTAACTGACTTGCCTAGTTAAATAAAATGATGGAGAGCATACTTGCAGAAGGGCAGATGCACTCACATACAGACACAAGAAAAGATCAACAACCTATTATCCAATAATATATCAATTTCAGACATAGAAAACAGGAGGGTAACCATGGTTACTCACCTATATCTGTCTCTTTGTGGTTCTTGACCAGTTCGGCCAGTTCAAAGTTCCCCGCAATGATGGCCACCTGTGAGAGAGGGGGGATCAGGAGGATTGCAATTTGAGGGCCACATTTAGTTTTCTGCAAAACAGCCTTTGCATTGCTCTACAAATTCAAACAATTCATTGTGTGTGTGTGTGTGTGTGTGTGTCTGTGTAGTAATCTGGACATGATTCCACTAAATTCTTATCTGGTTTTAACCATCTGCAACCTGTTACAAATCCTGACCTTTTAGCACACACACACACACACACGTGCATACCAACATGCGTACACACACGCCCACACTCACCCACACCCACCAGCGAAAGAGTGAGAGATGGTGAGAGAGAGAGAGCAGTGGTGGAAGAGAGCAAGTAGGAGAAAGAAAGTGAAGAGAGGGAGCAATAGTTTTTAATAGAGAGAGGGAGGGACAAGAGAGAAAGCAAAGGGTCGCCAGAGAGAGGGATATAGGGATATGTTGTGAGAAAAGCTTGAGAGGCCATCCTACCTACACATGAGAGAGACCGAGTGTGGTGGCTGGCGGGTCAGCTGTGGCATCCTGTTAGCATGGCTCTAATGGAAGAAGGACCCTCTCACTAGCCTTGTGTGACATGAAAGAATCATAAACCCGCATTCACCCGTCCCCTCTCATCTTTCTTTCCTCTCACTCTCCTCTCTCATCTTTCTCGTTCTCCCCTCCTCTCTGCCCTTTCTCTTCATTACCACTTCTCCCTCAGAGGACAAAAACAAACGTAAATATAGCAGCAAGCAGCCATGTCCGTTTTTAAGCCTTTTGGCACCACAGCGCCACCGTCAGCTGGTTAACATGGCAGCATGGGCATCTATGGGTTGGTGACAAGTCACCCTCAGTCTTACCCACTGGAGGAAAGGGCGCAATATCATAGTGTCCCCAGGGTACAGTGGATGTACATATAGTGTACAGTGAGAGGGACAGCGCTTTGATTCCATTACAGGAGAACTAATTCCTGGGAGAGGGAGTAGGGGGGAGTAGGGGGGGGAGTGGGGAGGAGGGAGGAGGAGGAGGGTATGTGGGGGGGTTTACTGCAGTCTTTTTGGACGACACTTAATAACAAAATCCAAACCTTCCACGCTTAAACATAACATACCCTCATTTCTTATGAGTCGTTGTGATAGGCATAACACCGATTGCAGATCACTGGGTATCATAACTGAACACTGGTCAACTGAGAGCGATAGCACTGAGGCGATGGAAGGTACAGAATGAAGCCTAGAGCTGATTTTAAAAAAAAAGGTGCTATCTAAACCAAAAATGGTTATTCGCCTGTCCCCATAGGAGAGCCCATTGAATAACCCCTTTTGGGTTCCATGTAGAACCCTTTCCAAAGAGGGTTCTACATGTAACCCAAAAGAGTTCTACCTGGAACCAGAAAGGGTTCTCCTATGGGGACAACGGCAGAACTCTTTTTGAACCCTTTTTACTCAGTGTACAGCTGTCGTGTGGTTTAAAGTCTAAAGACCACATCTAACCCACACGGCTGTAGTGTAGTGCACAGCCTTGTATAGGGGAAACCAGTCCACTAACGCCTTGATTGCATCCCCCTCCTTCACTCCCTTACTCCTTCACGTTCCCACGGCATAAAAATGCTCGGAATGACCCCTTGTTTCCCATGAAGACACATTGTTGTCTATGGTGATGGATGAGAGGAGGAGGAGCAGGAAGAGAATGAGGTAGGGGAGGAGGAATGGGTGGAGAATTGTGCCTGAAATTACATCCAACAACTCAGGGAGGAAATGAATTCTGATTCAAGACCAGGGAGAATCCTTAAAGGGCCAGGCACATAGGAGAACGCGAGTAGGGAAGATGGAGGAGATTGGAAAGGAGATGGGAAAGGAAGAATTGTTAGAGATACAGAGATAGAGAGCCGAAATACTCTCTTTCCCTTCCCCTCGTTCTTGAATTTGCATGTTCTTGTTTCTGATCAGGAGTTTCTCAATACTGATAAAGATCAGCCCATACCCTGGGCTAAAAGGGTAGACTTTCGCCGGGAGACAAATAGCGATTGGAGCTTCAGTATAGTGTTGAACACTTCTGCATGTTTCACTGATTCCAGTGTTTCATCTCATTCCAGTTTCTTATTCCACATCCCACTGGGCACAGACCGTTGAACGTAATTTACATGAAATGACATGGGAAACAAAGTTGATTCAACCAGTGTGTGCCCAGCGGGATTCCAATCTCATCTGAATGCAACACAGTGAAAGAAACTGTTCTCACTTTCCACTGCTGACAGAAAGAAAGAGGGAGAGATTGAAAAAGAGAGAGAGAGAGGGGGATAATAAATGGGAGAAAGGAAAGACAAGTGAGCAGAACGTTTGAAGAGAACGAGAGGAGAGAAAAGGAGAGGAAAATGTGAAAAAATTTGAGTCACTCAGCAGAGCTCTAATTGATGGATCTCATTGTGCTGCTGGGACTCTATTTTTAGCTACAGATACACAGGCAGACACACACTATTTTTTTTCCACTCCATTGAACTCTGCCCCAATACTTGATCAATTCATTGGCAACGTTGGTAGAGACACCTATATTCCGTTTCTGGGACCCATACGGGAATTGTACCCACAACCATGGTATTGGGAGCACCATGTTCTAATCCACTGAGCCATCCTCTGCTTGTGTCTTTTCCTTCTCTCCAATTGGAAAAGAATAGGAGACAATTAGACAAGATCAACTTTTTCTGTCCAACCCCACTGAAGGCCAGAGTAATTAAAAGGGCCACTGAAGTGCCTGTGGAGGGCCATCGAGGATCCGAGGACTGCCTTATATCAAAACGCTCCTTTGTGACTCAGACGTGACTCATGCGGGACTCTCATTGGAATCAATAATGTCAGCTGCACTGCCTTCTGTGTATTCAAGCAATTACATATTATCTCTGCAAGACACACGCAAAATATCTAGCCAACCCATGGACATATGCAACTTTGTATGATGTCTAAAACTGCGTCAAACACACAACTATGTAGCCTAGTACGACTCAACCCATTCCCTTCAGCACTTGCTTTTCAGATGCAGATACAGGAGAGGAGTCAAGTAGAGGAGTTAGGTACAGTAGAGGAAGCAACTTCAGACTATTGAGATGCATCCTTGGTATTACTTGGGACTTGAAACATGTGTTTTTCTCAACAGAGTCCCGTTCACACTGCCATCTCTGACCCAGGTTTCACCTGCTGATAAGAAAACTTCCCCACAGCAGCACATTAAAGAAGTCGGTACACATTCTCTCTCTCCGTCTGAACCAACGTCATAATACTATGAGAGCATTAGCTGAATGTAGGAGGAACGTTGGAGGACATTAAGCCATTAGCTAACAGGCAGAATATGACCCAGAATATATTGGATAAACTATGTAGCCCATGATGGAAGTAAACCCACGGCACTGATATGTCAGAACTACGGTAATGCTTTTGGATGGGAGGATGTATTACGGGTCTCACCTGGAAGGGACTCTGGCTGTTGTAGTTCTTCACCTCTTTGTTGGCTCCACGGACCAGCAGCACCCTGGCACAGTTATCCTGAGAAAATACAGGGAAGAACAGGACTCTGAGGAGCGGCTCTGAGTAGACAGAATACTTGTACAGTGACCCGAATAGTCCAGAAGCCAGTTTTCGATTATTTGAACTAGCAGTAAACAAGTAGACTGGAAAAAAGCAACATAGGTGGGCACAAACCCCAACTTTTAAAAAACAAAAATGGAAGAGAGAGAGAGAGAGAGAGAGAGAGAGAGAGAGAATAAAATAGATATTGACAGACACACAGCTACCTGTATGAAGGGAGATTATGTGTGAAGGAAAGGAAAAAAGCTGTTGAACAGAAAGAGTGTGAAAGAGAGAAAGAGAGAGACAGTTAAAGGGTCTGAATGTGCAGCACAACTCGCCCACAGAGTGCTCAACCACGCATGAACAGTGTTGTATACAGAAACACGCACATTAACACACACAAAGACACACACACAATCAATTCTGTCCTCATGCCAGTTTGCAAAGTAACTAACATGAGGGATGTGAATTCTGGCATTTGTAGAGTGCATAATATGCTCTCTATATTTTGGCACGTTCAACAAACTAACAATCCCATGTATTGGCATTTTACACCCTCCATTTGCATTGAAGCTTATTTGGAAATAGAAATGGATGACGTGTAAACCCCCCTCTCTCTCTCATTCTGCCCGCCCTCTTTCTCTCCCACTGTCTCTCTCACTCTGACCCCTCCCCCCAACTCTAATTGTAGCCCTGTCACAGGATAATACGACTTGAAGGTTTAAATACCAGGAGAACAGTGTATGTGTACAGACACTAAACTACCAAACATTAGGAGACGTGGGGATTCCGCCCTCAACCATTTGCAGAAAAATCCCCAAATGTGAAAGGGATGAAGAGGAAGAGAGAGAGAGGAAGAGACAGAGAGGAGGATAGATACAAGACATGATAGAAGAGCGTGTTCAAACATTCGTTCGTTCCTTGTGCTGTTCATTCGTTCCTTCCTTGTGCTGTTCATTCGTTCCTTCCTTGTGCTGTTCATTCGTTCATTCCTTGTGCGGTTCATTCGTTCCTTCCTTGTGCTGTTCATTCGTTCCTTCCTTGTGCTGTTCATGTGTTCCTTCCTTGTGCTGTTCATTATTTCCTTCCTTGTGCTGTTCATTCGTTTGTTCCTTGTGCTGTTCATTCATTTGTTCCTTGTGCTGGACTACTAAATGCAAAGTAAATTGTATCGGTATATGTCTTATCTATCCAGTGCAGCTGGGACAGAGGTCGGTTGTAAGTGAATGTACTAATGTCCTCTATGTTTTTAGTGTACGCAACATCTATTCTATCCTATTCTATTCTATTCTATTCTATTCTATTCTAGGCCATGGTGCTAATTGAGTCAGATGATTCTCAATAAGGATGTAGTGGGAGAGTTGAGAAACAAGTGGGTTGAGATGTGAAAAGCTTTTCAAGCAAGAGTGGGGTCAGGACTCAAATGCATTTAAGAAATGCTATGATGTACGATGTGATGTTCAATAGAACACATTTAGCTAATGAACATGTGCAAATCTGGGGCCTCATTGAGTCTAGAGTAGGAGAGCTGAATGGTGGGATCGAGAGACAGACTTAACCCCTTGCCACTCATTCTCCACCCTTACTCATGATCCTCTCCTCCAATTTCTCTTAATTGCGGAAAATAATTATGTTAACGAGAATAACTGCCGTTTAATTGTAGATATACTTCAAACTCATACGAACGGAACGAGAAGCAGGTATGTGTGTGTGTGTGTGTGTCTAAGGTCAATGATGATTGGTGGTGTGTTCAGTTCATTCACTCAGACACTTAACAGACTTTAACACAAGTAGAATAGGTTAACAGAGAGACATCAGGGAGACCTCCAGGCCTACACAATCAAACCAGATGGGAGTAGGGCAGTTATACTTGTATGAACAAACAAACACATACACCCTCACCTGGTTGTAGAGAGCACAAATGTGCAGCGCTGTGTTCCCTGAGGCATTCTGTGCGCTCATGTCCGCCCCGTAGAACAGCAGATGCTCCAGGTGCTGGACATAGCCATTCCGACAAGCCTGTACAGACACACACACACACACACACACACACACACACACACACACACACACACACACACACACACACACTTTGTCAGCAATTACAACTGTAAATCATTTTTTAGATGATTCTACCAGCTCAAGACAACTCTTAGGGCAACATATATCCATTGTTTTTGGCAAAATTGCTCGACCTCAGAAAAATTTGGTTGGGAATTATGGATTGACAGCAATATTCAGACCTTGTCTCAGATTTTCAAGCAGATTTAAAGTCAGGACTGAGACTGGACCTGTTGGGAGCCCTCCACACCTATTGAAAAGCCATTATGTGTGTTCATTAATATTTGTGTGATTGTCCCACTGAAAAATAAAACTCTATCGCAGGGTTAGGTACTCAGAAGACTGAGGCAGGTTTTCCTTTAACATTTTACCTGGACTTTCTCCTTTCATAATTATTTTTATCCTGACAAACTCCCCAGTCCCTGCTGGTGACAAGCATACCCATAAAATGATGTTGCCACCACCAAAAATTGTGTTTAACCAGATAAAATTATATTTTACAGTAAACAAATTGACAACAGACTTTCAGCACACTTATAGGGAAGGACATTCAACAAGCACAGCACTTACACAAATGACTGATGATTGGCTGAGAGAAATTGATAATAAAAAGATTGTGAGGGCTGTTTTAAAATGATCGATCATAGTCTGCTGCTGGAAAGATGTATATGTTATGGCTTTACATCCCCTGCTATATTGTGGATAAAGAGTTACTTGTCTAAAAGAACACAGAGGGTGTTCTTTAAATGGAAGTCTCTCCAACATAATCCAGGTAGAATCAGGAATTAGCCAGGGCAGCTGTTTAGGCCCGTTACTTTAAAAAAAATCTTTACTAACGACATGCCACTTGTTTTCAGTAAAGCCAGTGTGTCTATGTATGCAGATGACTCAACACTACACACGTCAGCTACCACAGCGACTGAAATGACTACAACACTTAACTTCTTGGTGACAGGGGGCAGTATATTCACGTCCGGATGAAATGCATGCCCAAAATACAACTGTCTGCTACTCATCCCCAGAAGATAAGATATGCATATTATTAGTAGATTTGGATAGAAAACACTCTGAAGTTTCTAAAACTGTTTGAATCATGTGAGTATAACATAACTTATTTAGCAGGCGAAACACAGAGGACAAACCATTCAGATTTGTTTTTTGAGGTAATTCTCTTTGCAATTTTCATTGGGAATCGAGATTTCTAAGGGACCTTCTTCAACAGTCTTTAGAAATTGGTTGAGGTTTTTCCTTTGTGTAATGAAGAAGTATGGCCATCTTGAACGAGGGTAACTTGAAGTGTACTGTTAGATATAGACGCGTGACCAGAAAGGTAGCTACAGTTTGTTTTCCTCCTTTTATCGATTATTTACGTTTAAAAATATACCTAAAGTTGTATTACAAAAGTAGTTTGAAATGTTTTGGCAAAGTTTACAGATAACTTTTGAGATATTTTGTAGTCACGTTGCGCAAGTTGGAACCAGTGTTTTTCTGGATCAAACGCGCAAAATAAATGGACATTTTGGATATATATCGACGGAATTAATCGAACAAAAGGACCATTTGTGATGTTTATGGGACATATTGGAGTGCCAACAAAAGAAACTCGTCAAAGGTAAGGCATGAATTATATTTTTATTTCTGCGTTTTGTGTTGCGCCTTTAGGCTATCCTCAGATAATAGCATCGTTTGCTTTCGCCGAAAATCCTTTTTGAAATCTGACATGTTGGCTGGATTCACAAGTGTAGCTTTAATTTGCTATCTTGCATGTGTGATTTAATGAAAGTTTGATTTTTATAGTAATTTATTTAAATTGGGCGCTCTGCATTTTCCCTGGCTTTTGGCCAGGTGGGACGCTACCGTCCCACATATCCCAGAGAGGTTAACAAAGAACTGCAGTTAGTTTCAGAATGGGTGGCAAGGAATAAGTTAGTCCTAAATATTTCAAAAACTAAAAGCATTGTATTTGGAACAAATCATTCCCTAAACCCTAAACCCCAACTAAATCTTGTAATTAATAATGTGGAAATTGAGCAAGTTGAGGTGACTAAACTGCTTGGAGTAACCCTGGATTGTAAACTGTAATGGTCAAAGCATATTGATACAAGAGTAGCTTAGATGAAGTGCTGCCATAATAAAGTGCTGCTCTGCCTTCTTAACAATGCTATCAACAATGCAGGTCCAACAGGCCCTAGTTTTGTCACACCTGGACTACTGTTCAGTAGTGTGATCAGGTGCCACAAAGAGGAACAATTGGCTCAGAACAGGGCAGTATGGTTGGCCCTTAAAGGTACACAGGGAGCTAACATTAAGGATATGCATGTCAATCTCTCAAGGTTTATAGTTGAAGAGAACTTGACTTCATCACTACTTGTTTTTGTAAGAAGTGTTGACAAGCTGAATGCACCGAGCTGTCTATTTAAACTACTAGCACACAGCTCGGTCATCCATGCATACCCCACAAGACAAGCCACCAGAGGTCTCTTCACAATCCCCAAGTCCAGAACAAACTTTGGGAGGTGCACAGTACTACATACAGTAGATCCATGACTAAATGGAACTCTATTCAACATCAGGTAACACATGCAAGCAGTAGAATCATATTTTAAAAAACAGGTACAAATACAGCTTATGGAACAGTGGGGAATGTGAAGAGACACACACAAAGGTACAGACACACACATACACACACAAGCGCTAATGTTATATGTTGCACTGTTTTATATGTAATGTAAGTGCCTTAATGTGTTTGGATCCCAGGTAGAGTAGCTGCTGCCTTGGCAGGAACTAATGGGGATCCCTAATAAATACAAAACAAAAATACTTGAAAATACAGAGGGTTTCACAACATTGCATTCTCTCCACATTACTGGCCGGTATGACAAAGTGACAAAAAGGAAGTCTGTGTCACGCCCTGAACGTAGAGATCTTTTTATTCTCTATGTTTGGTTGGTCAGGGTGTGACTCGGGTGGGAAACTCTATGTTCTTTGTTTCTATGTTTTGGCCGGGTATGGTTCTCAATCAGGGACAGCTGTCTAATGTTGTCTCTGATTGGGAATCATACTTAGGCAGCCTTTTTTCCTTTTATATTTGTGGGTAGTTGTCTTTGTTAGTGGCCTGTATAGCCCTAGTAAGCTTCACGTTTGTTTTTGTTGTTTCTTGTTTTGTACGCGACATTTATAATAAAGAAAAATGTACGCTTCTACGACGACTGCGATCGTGACAGTCTGTGTTAAAACATTTCTTTTAAATCCTCCATTATGTTTGCAAAAAGGTCCTTAAGTAATACTGCAAGACAAAATGAGAAGGGAATAAACTTTTTGGCTCAAAATAAAAACTTCCAATAAAACACACAGAGTAAAACCATCTGTATTTTCAATTTATGTGGTTGGGCATCGTCATGGTATGTGTGTGTATGCTTGTCGCAATTTTAATGCCAATGACACACCAGATTGGCTTTCCGAGAGGAGTTCAGTGTTCCTGAGGGGTCCAGTCTCGGTCCTGACTTAAATCTGATTGAAAATCCGAGACAAGGTTTGAATATCGCTGTCCATCAATGATCCCCAACCTGAATTTAGCAATTTTGACAAAACAATGGATATACAGTGGGGCAAAAAAAACTATTTAGTCAGCCACCAATTGTGCAAGTTCTCCCACTTAAAAAGATGAGAGAGGCCTGTAATTTTCATCATAGGTACACTTCAACTATTTTTTATGAATTTATTTGCAAATTCCGCTTCCACTGGATGTTACCAGTCTTTGGAATTTGGTTGAGGTTATTCCTTTGTGCAATGAAGAAGTAGGCCAACTCGGAACTGGGGATACTTTTGTGAGTTGCGCAAGACGTGAAAAGCAGCGCTGGTTTGTTTTCGTTCCTGTATTGAATACAGATTGCCCCATCTACAATTTGATCGATTATTAACTTTTAAAAATACCTAAAGTTGCATTACAAAAGTAGTTTGAAATATTTTGGCAAAGTTTATAGGCAACTTTTGAAATATTTTGTAGTGACGTTGTGTTTTTGTAAGCTGTTTTTTCTGGATCAAACACACTTTATAAATGGACATTTTGGATATATATGGACGGAATTAATCGAACAAAAGGACCATTTGTGATGTTTATGGGACATATTGGAGTGCCAACAAAAGAAGCTCGTCAAAGGTAATGCATGTTTTATATTTTATTTCAGTGTTTTGTGTAGCGCCTGCAGGGTTGAAATATGCTAGCTCCTTTGTTCACTGCTGGTGCAGATGGTGCAGGCTATCAGATAATAGTTTATGCTTTCGCCGAAAAGCATTTTAAAAATCTGACATGTTGGCTGGATTCACAACGAGTGTAGCTTTAATTGAGTATCTTACATGTGTGATTTAATGAAAGTTTGAATTTTATAGCATTTTATTTGAATCTGGCGCTCTGCATTTCCCCTGGCAATTGGCCAGTTGAGACATTTACATCCCGCCTATCCCTAAGAGGTTTTAATCACTTTTAGATACACATATACAGTTTATATACAGTATTCAGACCCCTTAACTTATTCCCCATTTTGTTACGTTACAGCCGTATTGTAAAATGTATTTAAAAATGTTTCCCTCATCAATCTACACACAATAACCCATAATGCTAAAACAAAAACATTATTATTATTTTTTGCACATTTAATAAACATTTTAAACTGAAATATCACATTTACATACTGTAAGTATTCCGACACTTTACTTTGTTGAAGCAATTTTGGCTTCTTGGGTATGACGCTACAAGCTTGGCACATCTCTATTTGGGGAGTTTCTCTCATTCTTCTCTGCAGATTATTTCAAGCTCTGTCAGGTTGAATGGGGAGCATCGCTGCACAGCTATTTCCAGATCACTATAGAGATGTTCGATCAGGTTCAAGTCCGGGCTCTGGCTGGGCTACCCAAGGACATTCAGAGACTTGTCCCGAAGCTACTCCTGCTTTGTCTTGGTTGTGTGCTTAGGGTTGTTGTCCTGTTGGAAGGTGAACCTTCGCTAAAGTATGAGGTCCTGGGTGCTCTGGAGTAGGTTTTCATCGAGGAGCTCTCTGTAATTTGCTTTGTTCATCTTTCTCTCGATCCTGACTAGTCTACCAGTCCCTGCCAGTAAAAAACATCTCCACAGCATGATGCTGCCACCAACATGCTTCACCGTAGGGATGGTGCCAGATTTCCTCCAGACGTGATGCTTGGCATTCAGGCCAAAGAGTTCAATCTTGGTTTCATCAGACCAGAGAATCTTGTTTCTCATGGTCTGAGAGTCCTTTAGTAGGTGCCTTTTGGCAAACTCCAAGCAGGATGTCATGTGCCTTTTACTGAGGAGTGGCTTCCGTCTGGCCACTCTACCATAAAGGTCTGAATTGTGGAGTGCTGCAGTGATGGTTGTACTTCTGGAAGGTTCTCCCATCTCCACAGAGGAACTCTGCACCTCTGTCAGAGTGACCATCGGGTTCAGTTTGCTGTAGGAAGAGTCTTTGTGGTTCCAAACTTCTTCTATTTAATAATGATGGAGGCCATTGTGTTCTTGGGGACCTTCAATGCTGCATAAATGTTTTGGTACCCCCTTCAATCAAGTTCTAGAAAGGTCTCAAGGATTATCAATGTGAACAGGATGCACCTGAGCTCAATTTTGAACCTCATAGCAAAGGGTCTGAATACTTACCAACATAATTAGAGCAGTAAAAATATGTGTTTTGTCATACCCTTGGTATACGGTCTGAGATACCACAGCTTTCAGCCAATCAGCATTAAGGGCTCGAACCATCCTTTTTATAATTATAAACAGATAACACGAGTATGACAAAAAAATACTATTTACTGGTCTAATTATGTTGGTAACCAGTTTAGAATTGCAATAAGGCACCTCGGGGTTTGTGCTATATGGCCAATATACCATGGCTAAGGACTGTATCCAGGCGCTTTGCGTTGCGTTGTCTGTAAGAACAGCCCTTAGCTGTTCTTACACACCCCCTCGTGCCTTATTGGTTAAATATACCACATATGATACACATGGTGAAACAAGCTATATAACACTGTCTTGGCGTTTCCCTAGATTCAGGCTGCAGTTGCATGCCACGTCCAGTAGATGTCAGTGTTCGACATAAGAGGCAGCACTGAGGCCTTGGAGTTTGTGATATTACGTCCTTAGTTTGAACCCAGTCATCAGATGGAAGAATCAATTCTAGGGGGGTGTAGGGAACAGATGTAGAAAGACACCAGTGCTAAATTAGGAATGATGTATCAAAGTATAATTCGAAAGCCTACATAGATCCAAAGTAATTTATAGTATCAGGTTGACAGAGAGTGAGTGAAAGAGAGTCAGTGGGGGAGCGAGGGAGAGAGCAAAGGAAACAGGCATTTCCGTAGCCCATGGGCAAGGCTCGTTTTCGGAGGATGAAAATTAATGCGTTTTGATGATAGTTAACTGATAGGCTAACCTAGAGGAGGGTTGTGTTTGATATGCTGACAGTGCCATGTTCTAGAGGAGAGACCGCACAGTACGTCAGGAAGTGTGACATTACTGCTGGCTAGAGCTGATAGCAATCAGAGTAGAACAGGAAGGGAGAGGGTCTAGGAGAGCTATCAACCATCAGTACACACACATGCACACGCACATACACACACATACAGAGGAAAAAATATGTGTGTGTACATGTGTGTGCCTGTGTGTGTGTTTTTCCTCAGCCTCTCTGTGTGTGTGTGTGTGTGTGTGTGTGTGTGTGTGTGTGTGTGTGTGTGTGTGTGTGTGTGTGTGTGTGTGTGTGTGTGTGTGTGTGTGTGTGTGTGTACCTGGTGGACTTCATGCCAGCCGTTTTCGTCCTGGCAGCAGACGGTGGCGTGTTCATGTAGCAGCAACTCACAGCAGAACGGATCTCCTCCCACCATGGCTGTGTGATAGAGCGCCGTCAGACCCCGACTGTCCTTATAGTCTGGAGACAAACCAAGCTCCAACAGGGTCTGCAACACACACACATACACACAGACGCAGGCAGGCGCACACACATTGACATTAGATTTAAAATACACCTTATGGAACAGCGGGATTGTGAAGAGACACAAACACAGGCACAGACACATGCATACAGACACACAATAACACTGTACACACACGTAAACATGGATTTTGTGTTGTAGATATGTGGTAGTAGAGTAGGGGCCTGAGGGCACACACTTAATGTGATGTGAAATCTGTTGTGAATATATTGTAATATTTTTCAAATATAAACTGCCTTAATTTTGCTGGATCCCAGGAAGAGTAGCAGCTAATGGGGATCCATAATAAATACAAATACAATACTTATCAATACAAGGTATGGGTAAGCTTAAGAGTGGCAGGGTTAATGTTGTGTGTGTTCATGTGCATGTGAGTATGCATGCGTGAATTGGTGTGTGTGTGTCCGTACCACACCAACGTGTGTGTCCCCGTACCATCAGAGTAACCTGGTTTTTGGACCTAGCAGCTTTGTGTAGGGCCGTCATGCCATCTTTGGCCCTGAAGTCCAGGTGAGCCCCTCCATTCTTCAGAACCTTTATAATCTCCACCACGTTATCCAGGTGGGCCGCAAATGTCAGGGGGGTCTCTGCAGAATGACATGGACAGGATAAAGTGTAGACCATGGGTCTCTACCTTATTTTGCCTGAGGCCACATTCTGTTAGACTGATCCACCATGTTAACCGCTGCACTCTCATTTAGTTTCAGAATGGAAGCTTGCTCGTTTACGATGGTCGAACGAGGTTAACATTCTCTCGGCCCATCATTTTTTTTCAACAATTACGATGTTTCTTGATTGTCTACAGTAGCTTTCATTTTGGTGATTCTGTTTGTGAGTACGGTTAGAACACCACAGACACATTAGAAGAGAACAGAACAGAGAAGAAAGGGACCAAAGATGGATCAGAGAACAGAATGCAACATAACATAGGAACACAGTCGGAATGGAACAGAAACAGAACAGAAAACAGACAAAATGGAACCATAAAGGAATTATAGGCCATAGAGGCAGTGGTGGAAAAAGTACCGGAATGTCATACTTGAGTAAAAATAAAGATGCCTTAATAGAAAATGACTCAAGTAAAAGTCACCCAGTGAATTCCTACTTGAGTAAAAGTCTGTAAGTATTTGGTTTTAAACATACTTAAGTATCAAAAGTAAAAGGAAAAATATAAATCATTTCAAATTCCTTATATTCAGCAAACCTGACGCACCATTTTATTTTGATTTATTTTATTTACGGATAGCCAGGGGCACACTCCAACACTCAGACATAATTTACAAATGAAGCATGTGTTTAGTGAGTCCACCAGTTCAGAGGCAGTAGGGATGACCAGGGATGACCAGGGATGTTCTCTTGATAAGTGTGTGAATTAGACAATTTTCCTGACCTGCTAAGCATTCGAAATGTAACGAATACTTTTGGGTGTCAGGAAAGACGTATAAAAAGTACATCATTTTCTTTAGGAATGTAGTGAATTAAAGGTAAAAAATATGAAGAGCAAAGTAAAGTACAAATACCCCAAAAAACTACTTAAGTAGTACTTCCAAGTATTTGTACTTAAGTACTTTACACCACTGCATAGAGGAACCACAACACAGACACAACAGACACAACAGAACAGAAAAGAACAGCTAACAGAAAAGATCAGAACAGCCAACAGAACAGAACAGGACAAGACAGAACAGACAAGAGAACAGACAACAGAACAGAAAAGAACAGACCACAGAACAGAACAGAACATAGACAGGGAGAGAATAATGTGCATCAATTAAACTCAGATCAGCAGTGATGGTGACAACACCGTCCATTACTCTGTGCTTACACAGACATATTTTCTCAGGAATCTAAGTGGTTCTCCACTGTCAGTGTTATTCATCATCCAACCGCCGCAGTCACACGAAATTCATCCACACTCGGCCACACATCTATCTACACTGATGTCCGTCCATTGGTCAATAAGTGGATTTCTACTGGCAGTGGCACTGACACATTGGTTAAAGATCCAATGTAGTCATTTTCATTTATCTGAATAGAGTGGGAACATTTATCTGAATAGAGTGGGAACATTTATCCGAATAGAGTGGGAACATTTATCTGAATAGAGTGGGAACATTTATCTGAATGGAGTGGGAACATTTATCTGAATAGAGTGGGAACATTTATCTGAATTAGAGTGGGAACATTTATCTGAATAGAGTGGGAACATTTATCTGAATAGAGCGGGAACCTTTATCTGAATTAGAGTGGGAACATTTATCTCAATAGAGTGGGAACATTTATCTGAATTAGAGTGGGAACATTTATCTCAATAGAGTGGGAACATTTATCTGAATAGAGTGGGAACATTTATCTGAATTAGAATGGGAACATTTATCTCAATAGAGTGGGAACATTTATCTGAATTAGAGTGGGAACATTTATCTGAATAGAGTGGGAACATTTATCTCAATAGAGTGGGAACATTTATCTCAATAGAGTGGGAACATTTATCTGAATAGAGTGGGAACATTTATCTGAATAGAGTGGGAACATTTATCTGAATAGAGTGGGAACATTTATCTGAATGGAGTGGGAACATTTATCTGAATGGAGTGGGAACATTTATCTGAATAGAGTGGGAACATTTATCTGAATAGAGTGGGAACATTTATCTGAATAGAGTGGGAACATTTATCTGAATAGAGTGGGAACATTTATCTGAATAGAGTGGGAACATTTATCTGAATAGAGTGGGAACATTTATCTGAATAGAGTGGGAACATTTATCTGAATAGAGTGGGAACATTTATCTGAATAGAGTGGGAACATTTATCTGAATAGAGTGGGAACATTTATCTGAATAGAGTGGGAACATTTATCTGAATAGAGTGGGAACATTTATCTGAATAGAGTGGGAACATTTTTCTGATTAGAGTGGGAACATTTATCTGAATTAGAGTGGGAACATTTATCTGATTAGAGTGGGAACATTTATCTGAATAGAGTGGGAACATTTGCTATATAACGCAACCATATAACGTTTGTGACAAAACAATCATTGAAAATGTGATGGAAACCCACTTAACTTGTATTTTTCATTCAAGACACGGAATTTAACGGCAAAAGTTATTTCTAAGTGCACTACATATACGCACAGCCTTTGATCTGCAAAATGTCAGTTTTATGAAAACACTTCTCTGGTGGAAAATGCCCCTATTGTTTTATGCAGATTTTCTTTTCTATTTGCTTGAAAATCTGTCACAAATTGGATGGAAACCTGTGATTGTTTTTCAATTAAAATGGTCAAAAAGACACAAAAATAGCTTCTTAGCAAAGAGCAATTTCTCAAGCAACATTTTTGCTGGGACTGTCTTGGAGTGGTCTGAGTGGGGTGGGGGAAACTGAAAACTAGCTGTTATTGGCAGAGGTTTGGAAATATCTGTTTTATTGGTCTATTAAACAATTTGATTTCACCAGGTAGGCCACAACTCCCTCCCACCAAAACAGGCTGACATTTCAGGCAGTCTTTTCAAATAGCTCTTGCACTAAAAGAGCACCCACTGTTCCTTGGCCGGCATTGAAAATAACTGACTTGCCTAGTTAAATAAAGATGAAATAAATGTAAAACAAAAAATGATCCTATGAAGCATCATTGAACTGGCATTATGTACCGCCAGAATGTACTCCAACGCTTTGAGCATAAATTAACAAACGCAGGAGGGTATTTGGGGGCTAAGAGGGGGGTAAGTCGAGATTTTAAGGCAATCTGTGAAGCTATTAGGGGTATTAGGACTGTAAGGGTTCTAAAGATTTCCACGAGTTAGTTAGAGGTATTGCGGCATTTTAAGAGCTGGGGACACAGTCAGCATTGTGTGAATAAAGTATTGGACAAGCAGGATAAATGCAGAGCAAATGCAGCCTTTCAGTTAAGGCTTATTAAAGAAGAACCTAAAGGAAACCGGTGTTAGGGCTCGTAGCAGGGAAATTAAGGGGGTTTTAATGGGATATAAGTGGTAATGGTAGATTAAGCCTTATTGCTGGGAGATTGAGGGATAAGAGCAGCTTGTAGAATAGCGCTCAATTATAGAGCTCTGGCTCACTATTGATTTTGGTTGTAGAAGTGCACACACAGACATGGACATAGGCATAGTCAGGCACACACACACACACACACACACGTTCTGTTGTAAATCCCAAGCTAATTACATCACAATTACATAGGGCTCAGATGTAGGCCGACACAAATTGACCCCCGAAAATGTACCACCCACTGTGTTGCCCAGAACATCGTCTCATACAACTATGTTCTATTCCATATTCATTTGAATTGTTTCAATTCATTTCAAGATCTCACAGAGGAATTGGTATCTTTGTATACCCGTCTTAAAAGTGCAATGTGTTATTTGCTACATCCATTTTTTTTAAACTTTTGAATGATTTTTTTATAGCCATTGATTCTTGAAGAACACCCATCAGAAACCACAATATAAGCTTGTTTTACTCCATTGTTTGTAAGAACGTAATTGTAAACGAACACGGTTTACAATTATGACATTAAAACATTAAAACATGGTTGGGCTCCCGAGTGGCGCAGCGACTAAGGCACTGCATCTCAGAGATCCGTATCATTAGCATAGGGGAGAGTGGCCATAAGCCTCCCTGTGTGGTGTACACAGAGTTAGCAACAAGGGATAAGAACAGGGTAAGAGGGAGCAGAGGTGAACATACAGAGCTTAGAAAAATGTGTATATACTCTATTAGAACTGCGCAAACTATCTTGTTAGCTCTGTGATTATGTCAAACCACCCGTGTTCATGATCTGTGTGTTTGTGCATGTGTGTGTGTAGTATTACCACCGGTCTCTGTATCCTGGTAGTTGGGGTCCAGCCCTCTCTCCAGCAGCCTAGATACTTTCTCCACCTGATGGTGCTGGATGAGGTCCATAAACTTTCTCAAGTTGGCCTGGAGATGGAGAATGAGAAAAAAAGGAGAGTTAGAGAGAGAGAGTGTAGAGAGAGAGTGTAGAGAGAGAGAGTGTGTGTGTGTGTGTGTGTGTGTGTGTGTGTGTGTGTGTGTGTGTGTGTGTGTGTGTGTGTGTGTGTGTGTGTGTGTGTGTGTGTGTGTGTGTGTGTGTGTGTGTGTGTGTGTGTGTGTGTCTGCGTGCGTGCGTGCGTGTGTGTGTGTGTGTGAGAGCAGGTCAGAGATATGAAGGGGAGAAGGTTAGAAAAAAGAGAGAAGGAGAGAGAAAAACAGGGACAGAAGAGGGGGGAGAGAGAACAAAAGAAAGAGAGATAGATTGAATGATTGGGGTGTGCTGATTGGAGCACAGAGTACACAATGGGATGAGTGTTCTCATCTGCTTTCCAGGGCAGATATAAATAGATAAGAGAACAGCTCCCTAAACACTATAGGAAGAGAGGAGAGGAGGAAGGGAGGAGGAAGAATGAGGAGAACAGGATGATGATGAACATATGGAGAAGTTGGGGAGGGAGGGAGGGAGGGAGGGAGGGAGGGAGGGAGGGAGGGAGGGAGGGAGGGAGGGAGGGAGGGAGGGAGGGAGGGAGGGAGGGAGGGAGGGAGGGAGGGAGGGAGGGAGGGAGGGAGGGAGGGAACAAAAATAAGAATCTTTGAAGAGATGGAGGTAGAGAGAGAAATGTAGGAAGGAGGAAAGAGCAGAACATAGTAGGGGGTGGACCTGTATACACCTCATCTGCGTCATCAGAGTCAATCTATATGTGCCAGAAATACAGTACATGGAACTGTACACCAGTATGGAGACAAGCATGTGCTCACTTCCCACCCTCTCTTTAGATCACCCTCCCTTCGTTTTCCGTCCTATACTGCTCTCTCAATTCAGTGATTCTTTATTGGCACATAATACAAAGGTGTGTATTGCCTTAGCATAAATTCATTTATAATGACATAATTAGAACGGAATATGACGCACCATCAAGTTATCATTTACTAATAATTATTATATATCATGTATTCATCATTTTTTCCTCATACAGTCAGTGAACATTTACCAGCGGCAGATATGCAAAGTGGGTATTCTGTGTGCTTATGCGTGAGCACATGCACAATGATCCAGGTTAAGTGGGCACAGGCGAGACATGAAATATACGTCCATTGAATAATTTACAGGCCAATTCCACCTTTGCCACGGCATCCTGACTCAACTTGCCAACAGATAATGGACCACAATTACGAACTCGTCTCTCACACTTCCTATGAAGGTTGTTGGCCTAATGGACTTGTATAATGCCACCCACGACCTTGGTAACAGCACCTTAGATTTGTATGCACATTTTTTGGGCTTTCTTCCACCTTCTACTGGTTCAATTTCAGACTGCTGCGAAACCTTGTGTAATTGAGTGTGGTTATAAGGTGTGAAATGCCAGTGTTGGACGTGGCATTTAAAAGGTACGAGACAGGTTCCCCTCACTCTCCCTGTCTGTATCTCCTCTCTCTCTCTCTCTCTCTCTCTCTCTCTCTCTCTCACACACACACACACACACACACACACACACACACACACACACACACACACACACCATTAAGGGTGAGCTGCTCCAGTCCTAACCCAGAAATGTCACCTGTCAGGAGGCAGAGAGAGAGAGAGAGAGAGGGCCCAGGTGGACTGGTCCCCCCACAACAAGGGCTCTTAGAGCCACACACCTCAACAAACATCCCCTAAAACAGGGGTTTTCAGTTCCAGATATGGGCCTTCCCGGGCTGAATATTTTTGCTCCAGCTCAACACAATCAAAGCTAATAATTTATTCTGAAAACTGAGGTGGGTGGCACTAATTTAACTCCATACAGTACATGATTACATGGGTTTTATTATCAGTTTAATAAGTTAATGGTGCCATCAGGCTCTCTGTGGTTGAGCAAATAACGACCAACCTCCTCTCTCCATATCACCATCTTCTTGCCTCCTTGACTCTTACAGAAAGTAAAGAGTATACATGTGGACAGGAGAGCATAGAGTAGAGAGAGGCATGCAGGCAGGACACTAGAGAGATACTACAGAGGCTCACAGTGATAACAGCTGACATAACTGAAGATGTTTGTGTGTCTGTGTGTTGACAGTGAGCTAAAGTGACACTCCAGCATCTCTGACACTCCCAACAGTGTGCCTTTGTGTTTGTGTGAGTGAATGTGTGCAGTAAGACCCCAGCTGGTTGTTAGGAGAGAGTGTGACGTTTGTCCACACCACTCACCTTGGTGTGAAGTTTGGCAATCTGCTTCTCTTCCACATGGGTCTGCCTGTAGACTCGGCTCTTGTAGCGGAACTGTGGAAAAGAGGATAGAGGAAGAAAAAAATAGGATTTGGGTCAGTCAGATATGTATGACATGGTGTCATGTAGCAATGACAGTTTTTCTTATTGGATGAGAAGGTAATAGTCTCCCTAGAGACGCCATGCTAATTGGTTGGGACTCGGAAGTAAAACTCTTTCAAAAAGTCACCTCTTTATTTATTAATTTATCGATTTAATCAGAAGCCACTGCCAGATTTCTGGATAGGGCTGCGCTCAGAGTTTCTTGCCTTGGCAAAACGCGCTGTTAAGACACTGATGCCCTTTGCAACCACATACCTATGTGAGAGTGGATTCTCGGCCCTCACTAGCATGAATACTAAATACAGGCACAGACTGTGTGTGGATAATTATTTAAGACTGAGACTCTCTCCAATGCAACCCAACATTGCAGAGTCATGTGCATTCTTTCAAGCACACGATTCTCATTAACCTGTGGTGAGTTATTCACACTTTTTGATGAACACATAAGGTTTTATATGTAAGAACGCTAAATAAAGAGCTTGATTATTATTATATTATAATTTGTGCCCTGGTCCTATAAGAGCTCTTTGTCACTTCCCACGAGCCGGGTTGTGACAAAAAACTCACACTCATTCTCATGTTTACAGTTTTTTTCGATTGCTAAACGACAGTGGACACAACTGGAGTCACATGTGCAAAACTCTAACTACAGTCTGCACAGCAGCAGTTCATGTGGACCAAACTCTAGTTCGTTTTTCATTGCTTGAACACAGTTTTCAAAACTCTACACACTTATCCCATGACTTTAACCACAACCTGCACAACACTGTGGATTTACAGCACTTTGTTCAAATGCTAACACACTGCTGTCAAAACTGTGAACCACACATTCAAAACGGAATAGATTTCAGCCTTGTGCCTTTCAAACACTGCTGATTGCAATTTCAGCTGAAAGGCTAAGCAGGTGTCTTGTTTTAGACTTGTTAGTGAACACACACACATATTACAGTATATATAGGTAGAGCTCAGAAAGACTCATTCTGGAAATGGAACAAGGAAGATGGGTTCGTGGAGGGAGAAGGGTGGCAGGGAGAGGGCGGATGCGTGGAGGAAGACAAAGAAGACAAAGAGCTGTTATTTCAGATGAAATAAGGGCTACACTTATAGACCATGTCGTGAACCATGGTCTCTCATTGAGAGAGGCAGGGTTGAGGGTGCAACCCAATCTGCAAAGATCCACAGTGGCATCTGTAATGCGAATTTTCCATCATGCAAACAGGTGAGAGTTACATCCTTACAGTAAATGAAAACATTACAGGAATCTATTTTGTATTGCAATTATAGAATATTTACACAGATATATATTACAGTAAGTTTGACTGTAAAATATATTTTTACAACAGGACCCAAAGGCTGCCCCCAACAGGGGGAAGAGGAAAAATATTTTCAGATGCGCAGGAAAATGCTATTGTTGACATGGTTGTTGTCAACAATGCAATAAAACTGCGGGAGATTCAAGATAGAGTGCTGGCTGATAATGATATATTTGAAAATGTTAATTCTGTCAGCACAACAACTATTGCTCGAGTCCTAAAGAAACACCAAGTTACAATGAAACAGTTATACACTGTACCGTTCGAGAGAAACAGTGAACGGGTAAAAGAGCAAAGATACCAATATGTCCAGGTAAGACGTCTGAGGTTACGTACACAGCTATACAAAATATTTACAGTAAAAAAAAACACTAGCATTTCTACAGTAAAACTGTGCACTTACTGTTTTTCAGAGAGTAATGGAGGTGGAAGCACTGGAAAGACCACATTCATTTGTATTTATCGATGAAGCTGGATTTAACCTTGCCAAAACACGGCGCAGAGGAAGGAATGTTATAGGTCAAAGGGCCACTGTGGAGGTTCCAGGCCAAAGGGGGGGAAATATCACCATGTGTGCTGCAATGGCCAATGATGGTTTGCTTCTCAACACACCACTCATTGGCCCATACAACACAGAAAGGCTTATAGCTTTCCTAGAACAGCTCTATGCTCAGCTAGTGCCAGCAGAACAGGGGGAGCCAGTAAGAAACCCCCAAGTTTTTGTCATAGTTTGCGATAACGTTGCTTTTCACCACTCTGCAGCTGTCACAGATTGGTTTGCAGCACATCACAGATTTATGGTTTTGTACCTGCCTGCATATTCACCCTTCCTCAACCCAATAGAGGAGTTTTTCTCTGCCTGGAGGTGGAAAGTGTTTGGTCACCACCCACATGACCAAATGTCTCTTTTGGAAGCCATGCGTGCCGGATGTGAGGACACGAGTCCAGAGGACTGCCAGGGATGGATAAGGCACTCCAGAAGGTTCTTCCCCAGGTGCATGGCAAGAGAAAACATTAGATGTGATGTTGAAGAAAACCTGTGGCCTGATGCTAGAGAGAGGCAGGATTAGCCCCTCAATTATTTGTTCGAATTACAGTATGTACTTTTAGTTTCTACCTTTTTTTTCTCATTACTGTAAATTACTACAGACTATTGAAGCAAACTGCTAATTTTCATTTACCTTAAAGAATTGTCACTCGTTTCTTTGAAGAAAATATTACTTTGTATGAAGTCACTGAAATTGTTCAAACTGTAAAGATGAAAAGTTTGTATTTTCTGTATTGGTGTTTGATGCTAGTGTTTTTACTCTCAGTGTGTTCTGAGTGACAGTGTGTGTTATCTCAGTGAGGGTTGTGCATAGTGTTTGGCTGCACTGAGCGTGTTTTGAGCCATGTGTTAAGAGTTGTGTTGCTTGGAATGAGTTTTGCAGGTGATGTGAACTGTTTAGCTCAGGTGACTGTTGGTAGTGCAGACTGTAGTTAGAGTTTTGCACATGTGACTCCAGTTGTGCCCACTGTCGTTTAGCAATTGAAAAAAAACTGTAATAAATGTTTTGTATAGTGTGTGTGGCAGGCTTACAATGATGGCAAAAAAACAACATTTGAGAGTGCGCTGACCCTGGTGCAAGAAGGGGTACGCAGCTGGAGGTTGAATGTTTGAAGGGGTATGGGACTATAAAAAGTTTGGGAACCACTGGTGTAGAGCTTAGAGAGGATCTCATGTCAAATATTTTTGAAGTAATATGGCTCCTGTAGCCATATTCACCTGCCTCACCTAAATCCTATTATTTTGGGAAGTTGCTACAGACCACCAAGTTCTAACAGTCAGTATCTGGATAATATGTGTGACATGTTTGATAATGTATGTGATATCAACAGAGAGGTATATTTTCTGGGTGACCTAAATATTGACTGGCTTTCATCAAGCTATCCACTCAAGAAAAAGCTTCAAACTGTAACCAGTGTAACCTGGTTCAGGTTATCAGTCAACCTACAAGTGTATTTACAAACAGCACAGGAATGAAATCATCCACATTTATTGATCACATCTTTACTAATGCTCTAGAAATTTGCTTTAAAGCAGTATCCAAATCCATTGGATGTAGTGATCATAATATAGAAGCCATGTCTAGGAAAACCAAGTTCCAAAGGCTGGGCCTAATATAGTGTGTAAGAGGTCATTCAATACGTTTTGTGGTGATCCCTACGTTGAAGATGTAAATAATATTTTCTGGTCTGTGGTGTGTAATGAGGAGCAACCAGACGCTGCACTTGACACATTTCTGAAATTGCTTTTTCCATTTACTAATAAGCATGCCCCAATTAAGAACATTTCTGTAAAAACTGTTAAATCCCCGTGGATTGATGAGGAATTAAAAAATTGTATGAATGAGAGGGATGAGGCAAAATTTATGGAAAATAAGTCTGGCTGCACAACCTGTCACGAGTCCGACCGAGGGTGGTTTCCCTTCCCGGGCGGGTGGCGCTCGGCGGTCGTCGTCACCGGCCTATTAGCTGCCACTGATTGTCTTTCCTCCCCCTCCTTGTATGTTTATTGGTAGCACCTGTTTATGACTGATTAGTTTGTCTTTATTAGACAGCCGGCCCGCCTGGTTGTTGTGCGGGATTATTCATTGTAAACCTTCGGCTCTGTTGTAGAGGTATGTGTTAGTGCCCGGTCGTGCATTTTCAGTTGTACATTTTCATTCCCTGTGTTTGGGGCCGTTACTATTGTGAGCACCCTGTGGTGCGTTGGTGCTATTAAAGAAGCACATCATTGCACTCTCTGTCTCCTGCGTTTGACTCCACACCCACGACACCCGGAGCATTACAGAATCCCGCACCAGCAAATTGAATGGAGTCAGCAGGAGCAGCAGCCAACCCTCTCCCATCGATGGAGGAACGGGTTCTCCACCACACCACCGTCCTCCATCGGATCGGATCCACGATGGATCAAGTGATGGAGAGAATGGACCGATGGGAGAGGAGTGGTCTCCTCTCTCCACTTTCGGCACCCCCGGCTCCGGACCACCCCAACTCCCGACTCCAGCACCCGTCTGACGCTACCGAGGGCTTATGATGAGCGGCGGCGGGTTGCCAGGGGTTTTTACTCCAGCTGGAGCTATACCTGACCACCGTCAGACCGACTCCTTCGGGAGCGGAGAGGGTGAGTGTCCTCATCTCCTGCCTCACGGGTCATGCTCTGGAGTGGGCGAACGTAGTCTGGAATGGCCCAGACTCAGCGCGGGAGCACTACCCAGAGTTTTGTGGGAGAACGACTATTTCATCTCATGCAGGAGAGGAGGAGCGCCCAGGATTACACGCTGGAGTTCCGGACCTTGGCAGCAGGATCTGGGTGGAACGACAGGGCCCTTATGGACCACTACAGGTGTAGTCTCCGAGAGGACGTCCGCCGGGAGTTAGAGTGTCGGGACACCGCTCTGTCACTGCATCAGCTGATTGACATGTCCATTCGACTGGACAATCTGCTGGCTGCCCGCGGGCGTTCAGAGAGGGTCCTGTGCGTTCCACCACCCAGCCCCTTCGCTCCCATTCCGATGGAGTTGGGAGGGGCTGTGCCGAGGGGTACCGGAGGAGGAGGCCTCCCCTGCACCAACTGTGGTCGGAGAGGACACACGTCTGAACGGTGCTGGGGGGGTCCGTCTGGGAGTAGAGATGGCAGGCGGAACGCTTCTCGGTCACCCCAGGTGAGTCAGCATCAAACTCACCCAGAACCCCCTGTTGGCCACATGTTTGTCTTAAGCTTTTTTCTTCACTTTTTTCCCTCTTCCCAGCATAGGGCGCTAGTCGATTCAGGCGCAGCTGAAAACTTTATGGATTGCGGACTAGCCCTTAAGTTAGGGGTTCCGCTGGTGCCGATAGATTCTCCTTTCCCCGTGCACTCCCTAGATAGCCGGCCATTAGGGTCAGGGATGGTCAGGGAGACCACGGTCCCACTGGACATGGTGACGCAGGGGAATCATAGGGAGCGTATCAGTTTTTTTATTATTGATTCGCCTGCGTTACCAGTGGTGCTGGGGATTCCCTGGCTGGCCCGGCACAATCCTAAAATTTCGTGGAGACAGGGGGTTCTCCAGGGGTGGTCAGAGGAGTGTTCTGGAAGGTGTTTGGGAGTTTCCATCGGTGCCACGTCGGTGGAGAGTCCAGACCACGGTTCCACGGTGTGCATTCCCCCCGAGTATGCCGATTTGGCAATCGCTTTCAGTAAAGTGAAAGCGACTAAATTACCACCTTATCGACCGGGAAGGGATTGTACGATAGATCTCCAGGTAGACGCTGCGCTTCCCAAGAGTCATGTGTACCCGCTGTCCCAGGAGGAGACGTTGGCAATGGAGACATACATTCGGCCCTCCATCTCACCCGTCTCCTCGAGTTTCTTTTTTGTGAGGAAAAAGGAGGGAGGTTTGCGTCCGTGTATTGATTATAGAGGTCTAAACGCCATCACAGTGGGGTATAGTTACCCTCTACCTCTCATCGCTACGGCGGTGGAATCATTCCACGGAGCGCAGTTCTTCACAAAACTGGATCTCAGGAGCGCGTATAGTCTGGTGCGTATTCGGAAGGGAGACGAGTGGAAAACCGCATTTAGTACCACATCAGGCATGAGTACCTCGTCATGCCGTATGGGTTAAAGAATGCTCCAGCCGTTTTTCAATCCTTTGTAGACGAGATTCTCAGGGACCTGTGCGGGCAGGGAGTGGTTGTTTTTATCGATGACATTCTGATCTACTCGGCCACTCACACCGCGCATGTGTCTCTGGTGCTTGGTAGACTGCTGGAGCATGACCTATACGTCAAGGCTGAGAAATGCGTGTTCTCTAAACGAGCCGTCTCTTTTCTGGGTTATCGCATTTCCACCTCGGGGGTAGTGATGGAGGGCGACTGCATTAGGGCCGTGCGTAATTGGCCGACTCCGACCACGGTAAAGGAGGTGCAGCGGTTTTTGGGTTTTGCCAACTACTACCGGAGGTTTATCCCGGGTTTTGGCCAGATAGTGGCTCCCATTACCTCACTGCTGAAGGGGGGCCCGGTGCGGTTGCAGTGGTCAGCAGAGGCGGACGGAGCATTCAACAAGTTGAAGGCGCTGTTCACTGATGCACCCGTGTTGGCGCATCCGGACCCCTCTCTAGCATTCATAGTGGAGGTGGACGCGTCCGAGGCTGGGGTGGGTGCCGTGCTATCACAGCGCTCGGGTACGCCACCAAAACTCCGCCCCTGCGCTTTCTTCTCAAGGAAGCTCAGCCCAGCGGAGCGTAACTATGATGTGGGGGACCGGGAGTTGCTAGCGGTGGTTAGAGCTCTGAAGGACACTGGCTTGAGGGGGCTAAGCACCCTTTTCTCATCTGGACCGACCACCAGAACCTGGAGTATATTCGGGCAGCTAGGAGACTTAACCCACGTCAGGCAAGGTGGGCCATATTCTTCACCCGGTTCCGGTTTACTTTGTCTTATAGACCGGGCTCCCAGAACGTAAAGGCTGACGCACTGTCCCGCCTTTACGACACGGAGGATGGGTCCACCGAACCTACTCCCATCCTTCCCGCCTCAAAACTGGTAGCACCAGTGGTATGGGAGGTGGACTCGGACATCGAGCGGGCGTTACGGGCGGAACCCGCGCCTCCTCAGTGTCCAGCGGGGCGAAGGTACGTGCTGCTTGGTGTTCGGGACAAACTGATTCGGTGGGCTCACGTCCTACCCTCCTCGGGTCACACTGGGGTGACAAGGACAGTGGGGAGCCTTCAGGGGAGGTATTGGTGGCCTACTTTGGCTAAGGACGTTAAGGGTTATGTCTCCTCCTGTTCAGTGTGCGCCCAGAGTAAGGCTCCTAGGCACCTTCCTAGAGGGAAGTTACAACCCCTCCCCGTTCCACAGCGGCCATGGTCACATCTGTCCATAGATTTCCTGACCGATCTTCCGCCGTCTCAGGGGAACACCACGGTTCTAGTGATAGTGGATTGGTTCTCTAAGTCCTGCCGTCTCCTCCCGTTGCCCGGTATCCCTACAGCCCTACAGACTGCGGAGGCGTTATTCACCCATGTCTTTCGGCACTACGGGGTGCCGGAGGACATCGTTTCTGATCGGGGACCCCAATTCACGTCTCGGGTATGGAGGGCGTTCATGGAACGTTTGGGGGTCTCTGTCAGCCTGACCTCCGGTTATCACCCCGAGAGCAATGGGCAGGTGGAGAGAGTGAACCAGGAGGTGGGTAGGTTTCTGCGGTCGTATTGCCAGGATCGGCCAGGGGAGTGGGCACGATACATTCCCTGGGCTGAAATGGCCCAGAACTCACTACGCCACTCCTCTACTAACGTGTCCCCTTTTCAGTGTGTGTTGGGGTACCAGCCGGTCCTGGCACCATGGCATCCGAGCCAGACCGAGGCTCCTGCGGTGGAGGAATGGGTACAGCGCTCCAAGGAGACCTGGAGGGCCGTCCAGGAATCGCTACAACAAGCGAGTGGACGGCAGAAGAGGAGTGCTGACCGCCACCGCAGTGAGGCCCCCGTGTTTGTACCGGGGGACAGGGTCTGACTCTCAACCCGAAACCTACCCCTCCGCTTGCCCTGCCGAAAGCTGGGTCCGCAGTGTGTAGGACCCTTTAAAGTCCTGAAGAGAATAAACGAGGTGTGTTATCGATTACAACTCCCTTCCTATTATTGTATTTACCCCTCGTTTCATGTGTCTCGCCTCAGGCCGGTGGTAGCTGGTCCCCTGCAGGACAGTGAGGTGCCGGAGGCCCCCCCCTTCTGGACATCGAGGGGTCCCCGGCGTATACGATCCGGGCCATTCTGGACTCAAGACGCCGGGTGAGGGGCCTGCAGTACCTCGTGAACTGGGAGGGGTACGGCCCGGAGGAGAGGTGCTGGGTACCGGTGGATCCATCCATGTTGAGGGATTTCCATCGCCTCCATCCGGATCGCCCTGCACCTCGTCCTCCGGGGCGACCTCAAGGCCGGTGTCGGCGCGCCTTAGTTTGTCTTTATTAGACAGCCGGCCCGCCTGGTTGTTGTGCGGGATTATTCATTGTAAACCTTCGGCTCTGTTGTAGAGGTATGTGTTAGTGCCCGGTCGTGCATTTTCAGTTGTACATTTTCATTCCCTGTGTTTGGGGCCGTTACTATTGTGAGCACCCTGTGGTGCGTTGGTGCTATTAAAGAAGCACATCATTGCACTCTCTGTCTCCTGCGTTTGACTCCACACCCACAACACCCGGAGCATTACACAACCGATTGGGGCAAACGTACTGTAAATTGAGCAATCATGTGACTAAACTGAACAAAAAGAAGAAACTGTACTATGAAACAAAGATAAATTATATAATGAAAAGAATGATAATAAAAAGCTTTGGAGCACCTTAAATGATTTTGAGCAAAAAGGCAAACTCAGCTCCATCTTTCATTGAATCAGATGACTGATTCATCACAAAACCCACCAATATTGTTTTTTTTATTGGCAAGATTAGCACATTTAGGCATGACATACAAACAACAAATTCTGAACCTACACATCAATGCATAACTGAAACAAATTATGAAAGACAAGCACTGTAATTTTGAATTCCGTAAAGTGAGTGTGGAAGAGATTAATTAATAATTGTTGTCTATCAACAAAGACAAGCCACCTGGATCTGACAACTTGGATGGAAAATGACTGAGGATGATAGCGGACGATATTGCCACTCCTATTTGCCATCTCATCAATCTAAGCCTACAGGAAGTGTGTGCCCTCAGGCCTGGAGGGAAGCAAAAGTCATTATGCGACCCAAGAATAGCAAAACACCCTTTACTGGCTCTAACACCCGAACAATCCGCCTGCTACCAACCCTCGGTGAACTTCTGGAAAAAAATTGTGTTTGACCAGATACAATGCTATTTCACAGTACACAAATTAACAATTGACTTTCAGCATGCTTATAGGGAGGGGCACTCAACATGTACAGCACTTACACAAATGACTGATGACTGGCTGATAATAAGACGACCGTGGGAGCTGTTTTGTTAGACTTCAGTGCAGCTTTTGACATTATCGATTAGAATCTGCTGCTGGAAAAAACGTATGTGTTATGGCTTTACATCTCCTGCTATATCGTGGATCTGAGAGGTACCTCTTTAATGGGAGCCTCTCCAACCTAATCCAGTTGTCTGGGCCCCTTACTTTTTCCAATCTTTACTAATGACCTGCCACTGGCACTGGGTAAAGCCTGTGTATCTACAGTATGTATGCCGATGACTCAACATTATACACGTTTGCTACCACAGCAATTGAAATCACTGAAATACTTATCAAAGAGCTGGCATGTCATAAACTAAATATGAACAAAAAAGCATTGTATTTGGGACAAACCGTTCACTAAACCCTAAACTTCAACTAAATATTGTAATGAATCATGTGGAAATTGAACAAGTTGAGCAGACTAAACTGCTTGGTGTAACCCTGGATTTTAAACTGCCATGGTCAAAACAATTGATGCAATGGAAGCGAAGATGGGGAGAGGTCTGTCCGTAATAAAGTGTTGCTCTGATTTCTTGACTTTACTATCAACTAAACAAGTCATACAGGCCCTAGTTTCGTCCCACCTGGACTACTGCTGAGTCATATGGTCAAGTGCCACAAAGAGGGACATAGGCATATTACAATGAAGAGAGAGAGTGGAGAGATATGACTCAAGTAGCGAAGTAAACTATAAAAATGTACCTTATACACGGCATATCGCATTTAATAAACCAAACTTTAAAATATGCTTATAGAAGGTAAAGTAAAAACCTTAATCGGTCCGTGCATCAATACCAGTATAGCCCTAATCTCTCCTGGCTCAAAGTAGAGATTGACTGCACCACTACTTGTCTTTGTGAAAGGTATTGACATGTTAAAAGCAACGAACTGTCTGTTTGTATGACTAGCACACAGCTTGGACAAACATGCATACTCCGCAAGACATACTACCTGGGGTCTCTTCATAGTGCCCAAGTCCAGGACAGACTCTGGAAAATGCACAATACTACACAGAGCCATGACTACATGGAACTCTATTCCACATCAAGTAACTCCTGCAAGCAATACAATCAGACTTAAAAAATGTATAAAACTACACCTTATGGAACAGCGCGGACTGCGAAGAGATACACGCATACGAACACAATTCTTCTACACACACGTATATTTTTTAATTGATTTCTAGTGTAATTATACTGCCTTGGCAGCAGCTAATGGGGATCCATAATAAATAGAAATACCACACCTTTTTAAATACATAACAACTTAAGTGATTGGCTGGCACTCTACCTCCAGAGCTGGAACTCCTTTGCTGATTGGCTGTGGGTATTCCAGGAGGAGGCGTTCCTCATCCAGGAACTTCCCATCACGTCCGTTCATGGCGGGCTGGAAGAGGCCATAGTTCAGCACATCCTTCAGACTCTGGCTCAACGTGCACAAGATCCTCTGCTTGGCAACCCACACAGTCGCGTTAGGGTTGAACCGCATACATTTCTGCGTGAGGGGTTTGGGTTGGGTTGGGAATAGGGGTTGAAAGGGGTAGGGTTAGAGAGGGGAAAAGTGAGAATCATGGTAAAAGAAAACAGGTCACAGACTTTCAGTTGTAGGCCAAGAGCCTGGGCATGAGCATTCCCAGGCAAAACCGTCACCAACATTTCCTTTACAAACACTTACAAACATTACCCTACAAACACTTATACATACAAATACTTAAAGGGATAGTTCACCCAAGTAAAAAAAAGACACATTTGTTTCCTTAACCTGTAAGCAGTCTATGGACAAGGTATGACAGCAATCTATGCTTTGGTTTAGTTCCCCTGACACTGTTTTCACATGCTAACATTTCAACATTTCTGGCACAAATCCCATTCAAGTCATGGGACCGATCTTAGAATTTTTTGGTCATCATGTCCAAATCACCCAAAAGTATCTAACATTGCTTGTGAAGCTCAACAAACTCACTTGTAGATCATTTGAAAAAATGCTAATATCATAACTTGAATGGGATTTGTGCCACAAATGCTAAAACATTAGCATGTGGAAACAGTGCCAGGGAAACTAAAGCAAAGTATGGATTGCTATCATACCTTGTCCATAGTGTCACGTTCTGACCTTAGTTCCTTTGTTGTGTCTTTGTTTTAGTATGGTCAGGGTGTGAGTTGGGTGGGTTGTCTATGTTCTTTTTTCTATCATTTGGGATTTTCTGTGTTCGGCCTGGTATGGTTCTCAATCAGAGGCAGCTGTCAATCGTTGTCCCTGATTGAGAATCATACTTCGGTAGCCTGGTTTCACTTTTGAGTTGTTGGTGTTTGTTTTCTGTTCTGTGTTTTGTTGTACCGTTCAGGACTGTTCGTTTGTCGTGTATTGTTTTTGTTTCAGTATTCATTCTTTATTAAATTACAATGAATACTTACCACGCTGCACCTTGGTCCTCTCTTTCTCCCGACGACAACCGTTACACATAGACTGCTTTCAGGGTAAGGAAACCAATATAATTTTGTAATTTGGGTGAACTATCCCTTTAAAAAACATTGCCCATACAAACACATTTCCCACATCTTCTCTAAGGGCCACAACCTCAGCTATGGCGCAGGTACAGCATGACAGTCACACCACACCACCCAACTGACCCCTCTCCTGCACCCAGCCAGATTACATCCGAGCTGAACAAACAAACAATACAGCAGCATCTGCCAGACCTGGCTGAATCAGAGAGGATTATGGGCCACGGCCGTGGCATTCAGTGTTTGTTTGTTTGTTTGTTTGTGTGTGTGTGTGTGTGTGCGTGTGTGTGTGTGCGTGTGTGTTTACCTCTGGATCTGCTGCTCAACTGGTGATAGTGGACCTGTGCCTGTGATAAAGACTGAGGCTGATGAACACTCTGAACTCTACCCATAACACCCCCTGGCTGGCAGCGAGTAGGTGAGGAGGAGATGGAGGGATGGAGAGAAGGATAATGTACAGGAACAGATGCCTGGCATCTGTCAGTGGAGAGATAATGGGCTGTTTCCACCTGGCTGAGGACCATTCCAACAGTACAGTATGTTACTTCGCTAGTAAATCTCCCATCATGTTACATTATGCTCCAGCTTCATCATGAGTGCATCTCAGAACAGTAAATCGAAAGGTTAAGTTTCAGGAGAAACTTTGTTATGTGGTCCTGTGTGGCTCAGTTGGTAGAACATGGCACTTGCAACCCCAGGGTTGTGGGTTCAAATCAAAAATCAAAACAAAAAAATCCCACAAGTTCGATTCCCACGAGAGACCAGTACCAAAAAAGTATGAAAATGTATAAACTCAATACTGTGTCGCTCTGGATAAGATTAATGCTAAATGACAAACATGTAATGAAACAGGGGAAACTTTATGAAATAGTGAAGTAGCTATTTGAAAGCCTCTCTGACAGTGAAATGGCTGAAATGGGTTTGAAGTGCAACTCGAGCAGGGGTGGTAAAGGGATGGAAGAAGAGAAAGAAAAAACAGAGGCTGTTTGTCACTGGGAAATACATCAACATACATGTAATCCTCTCTTCAATTCTAAGGGCTTAATTGGGATGGGAAACATGTGTTTGTTTACATTGCCAAAACAAGTGTAATAGACAAACAACAGTGAAATAAACAACAAAAAATGTACAGTAAACATTACACTCACAAAAGATCCAAAAGAATAGAGACATTTCACATGTCATATTATCGCTATATACAGTGTTGAAATGATGTGGAAGTACAAAAGAGAAAATAAATAAACATAAATATGGGTTGTTTTTACAATGGTGTTTGTTCTTCACTGGTTGCCTTTCTCTCTCTCTCTCTCTCTCTCTCTCTCTCTCTCTCTCTCTCTCTCTCTCTCTCTCTCAGACACGATAACACACACACAGCCCACTGATGTTACAGCTACAGTCACCAAGCGGTAAACCGATCTAACGAAATCCTCCAGTGCCCACCACAAGCCCATTCTAATATAATGAGTCAATTATGACTCAAAATTAACGAATGGTAATTCAACCTAATAAATAAGTTAAATCATTTGAATATATATGAGAGAGGAGGAACAGTTCATCCCAGTACTTTGATTTATTCAACACTATAGAGTACAAAACCGCCTCCTTTCAGAAGCTCTTATGTGGGTGGTCTTGTACTGTACTGTACTTATGTGGGTGGTCTTGTACTGTACTGTACTTATGTGGGTTGTCTTGTACTGTAAGTTAATTACATCACAATTGCATCAGGCTCAGATGTAGGTCAACACAAGTTGACCCCAAAGATTTCCACCCACTATGTGGCCCACTCACCCCCTACCATAAACCATCCCCTCTATACCTATCCCTAACCATAAAGAGTCATAACCGTTCCATAGTTGAACAACATGTTTCCCATTTATAGGAATGAACAAAGAGATAGAGACAAGATCAAGAGGAGAGACAGAGGGAGAAAGGGAGACAAAGAAACAGTTTAGAAGGGAGACAAAGAGACTAACAAAGAAAAAGTGAGAGATGGACATACTGTAAAAGCAAGAGAGTGTGGAGTAGTGGAGGGACATAAAAACAGTTGTTCATTGTAGCTGATCTCTCTCTCTCTCCAATTCAAAGGGGCTTTATTGGCATGGGAAACATGTATTTACATTGCCAACGCAAGTGAACTTAACAATAAACAAAAGTGAGAAGACACAAAACACTAACAAAAAATATTATAATTTAACAGTAAATATTGCACTCAATAAGGTTTAAAAAATATAAAGACATTCAAATATTGGTAGTATTTACAATGTTGTTTGTGTTCCACTAGTGTGCTGTGATTGCAAACTGCAGTATTTAGCCTAACAGATATGGGAGTTTACAGTGCATTCGGAAAGTATTCAGACCCCTTGTATTTGAGGTGTTTTTCCCATTCTTCTCTGCAGATCCTCTCAAGCTCTGTCAGGTTGGATTGGGAGTGTCACTGCACAGCGATTTTCAGGACTCTCCAGAAATGTTTGATCGGGTCCAAGTCCGGAATCTGCCTGGGCCACTCAAAGACATTCAGAGACTTGTCCCAAAGCCACTCCTGCTTTGTCTTGGCTATGTGCTTAGAGTTGTTGCAATGTTGGAAGGTGAACCTTCGCCCCAGTCTGAAGTCCTTAGCACTCTGGATTAAGGTTTCATCAAGAATCTCTCTGCACTTTGCTCTGTTCATCTTTCACTCGTCTCCCAGTCCCTGCCGCTGGTGCAAGGCGTGATGCTTGGCATTCAGGCCAAAGTGTTCAATCTTGGTTTCATCAGAAACCTCCCCCTCCACAGGGGAGATGGGAGAACAACTGTTTGATTTGTTTTCAAATTCTTTCTGGTCTGTGTGATTTGTGGGAAATATATATCTCTAATGTGGTCATACATTTGTTAGGATAGGAAGGGCAGTTCAGTTTCCACCTCATTTTGTGGGCAGTGGGCACATGGCCTGTCTTCTCTCGAAAGCCAGGTCTGATGTGTGACCCTATCATGTGGTAACCTCTCTCAATAGCAAGGCTATTCTCACTGAGTCTGCACATGGTCAAGTATTTTCTTAATTTTGGCAAAGTCACAGTGAACAGGTATTCCGCAGTATAACTCAGGTTCATAGGCGCATGATAACAGCATACAATAGCTGTACGATTGACAGGGGGCATTCAGGGGAGATAGAGGGACATAAATTAGGTTATTTACATTATGACTGCCAATGCCCTTGGGACAATGTACACTTGCAGCAGCACTACGACAACTCAGTAACACAATGGTAGGGATTATATGAGCAGGGCTCGGGACACTGATAAGTGTGGTCTTATCAGTGTGGTCTGGATGTAGGTCCTCTTGGTGTGGGTCCTCTCGGCGTGGGTCCTCTAGGTGCAGGTGGGGGGCCTTGCTGGTCTGGGCGGGCTGTCCGATGCTCTGTTGCTCCTGTGTGAGGTGCTGGGGCTGCTTTTGTGGGCAATGTCTTTCAGGGTCCTTGAAAAAGTAGGGACTGCTGGTTTGTAGAGGTGGACCTGGTCATAAAGGCTGTTCAAGTTCAGGATGGGGTACGGTGGGCCAGGTAAACATTTGTTTTTTGTCACGACTCCTACCGAAGGTGGCTCCCCTTCCTGTTCGGGTGGCGCTCGGCGCTCGTCGTCACCGGCCTACTAGCTGCCACTGATCCCCCCCCCCCCTTGTCTGTTTATAAGTTACACCTGTGTTTCGTTAGGTTAATTAGTTGGGCTTTATTATCCAGCCGGGCCGCCTGCTGGGTGTGCGGTATTGTTTTATGTGTACTCTTGTGCAAGCCTGTAAGTCACAGTTTTATGTGTACGTGTGTTGTTCGGGACTGTTTAGTTCGCCTGTGTTTTGGGGCATTTGTTTGAGTGGCGTCGTTTTCACCTGTGTGGTGAATAAAGAAGTAGCTCAACTCTGAACTCTCTGTTTCCTGCGTCTGACTTCTTCCTCCACTATACCCCGGGCATTACAGTTTTGAGGCACAGTCATGGGAAATGCTTGAGTTTACCCTCTGTATGGTACCAGGGTGAACGTCTTTCGAAGTAGCAGGGTGGCGATAACCACTTGTGCGTTGGGGAAAGTGAAAGAAGCTTTTTCAATCACTCCCTTGAGTGCTGTGGCCACCCTTTCCTGCTGTGCACACACTCGCTCTCTCTCTATCAATTCCTAGCCTAATGCTTGCCTTTTATCCTGCCTGCCAAGGAAATTCTCAAATGCATCAAAGGAATACCCACTATTCTGGACACATAGTCTGTTACGGAGAACTATTACAATTCACATTGCTGTGGTACAATAACAATAAAAAACACTTAGCCACTAAATAAATAAAAAATATTCACAATTCGACAACAATATGCCTTAGGACTAGGGACTCAAGACAAATAAACTCACTTTTTTATATAGCAAATTCCTTCCAAATAAATGTAGTTCAGTGTTTCACATACATACATATTATTTACAATGAATTTGTATGACATATGAAATATCTATTACATAATTATGATGAATATTGAAAGGAATATACATTCACACGTCACTGGAACCCCCCAAATACTTTGACCAACAAATATCATCTAAAAACTCAATCTATCTGCTTTGAAAGCCACCAACATTCAATAGCACTACTAGATCCATGAGATACCAGTTTGAAATGTCATCATATAATGTCATGTGTTATGAATGCGTGGGATTTAACATACAGTGAGATTTAAAGATGAACAATCCAATGTAATCTAAGTTCATGTGTTATGTCATGCTTCCTATGACAGTGTGGGTTCAACTAAGGGTTTGGACGTACAGTTAGCCTTAAAAAATCATTCAATTCAATATGCAATCAATCTCTCTGCTCATGTACTGTATATCACTTCCATCTCCCTACCCCACTACTTTCATTGGACCAGTAGAAGAGCTAATGCCTACATTGATTAAAAAATGTATAATAATAATTCAACTTTATTTTTTAACAGGGGAGTCCCATTGAGACCAATATCTCTTTTGGGTAAATCCATTTGAATTCAGTTACTTTTTGAGAGCACCCCTTTTGATTTGAACAAACTTTCCATACATGTTTGCCCATTGTAGAAGTACTCAGAAAGTTACTTTTTGGACCTGAATTCCAAAACACGCAAGAGATAAAGGTGCTCAAAGTTGACCTACTTTGCATAACCCACCATACCGGAAGACATCCATGTCTTCATGACTGGAAAAGGTAAACGGTGGAGATGTATATAATTTAAAAGCTTACAAATAGGGCTGTCCAAACTATCTTTTTTTTATGTCGTTTTTTTCATTTAAAAGTAAATTATCTAAAAATGAGCAAACTCTTTTTTTTGTTTGTGGCATATGTTGTAGCTTAAAACCTATTTGACATAGTTTGAGGTTTTTGTGTTGTGCCCGCTATCGGTTGAGACACAACATGCTTTTGAATACAGGGTGGGTGTCATGTTTTGGCTAATAAATGTACAAAAATGATACCCACACTGTGTTCAAGAGCATGTTGTGTCTCAACCGATGGCGGCCACAACACAAAAATGTCAGAAGATGAAAAGTATGGTCTAAGCTACAACATATGCGAATATGAAAAAAATCTAAGTGGATGTTTTTAGATAATTGACGTTGAAGGTAAAACAAATAATTACTTATGTTTCAAGACAATAGTTTGACAACCCTGTTGATAAGCTTTTGAATGATATCAAACTCAACCATTTCTATTTCCCAGTGTTGAAAAATGGGTCAACTTTGAGCACCTTTATCTCTTGAAGTTTGGGGCATTCAGGTCCAAAAAGTCACTTTCCAACCACTTTATGGGCAAACATGTATGGATTATTTATTTTTTATCAAAAGGGATGCTGTCAAAAAGAGATTGATTTCAAATAAGCAGCAAATAAGGAGTTAGTGACAGAATTACATACATCAAAGGAGGGCGCACAAGAAATGCAAAAATACAAAAACACAACTAGAATTAAGCAGATATTAAGCAGAACTGGCTTCAAATGCTATTTGAAACCTTTAAAATACTTTTAGCGTTTGCTTTAAACTGCCCGGAGTGTCAGACTTTTTATTTGATATTTGTGCAACTATTCTGTTGGTTTCATTGCAACAGGCATGTCAATCAATCCCAGCTTAAGTATTTGAAATTATTTAAAATTGTATTTGAACCCAGGTCTGGTAATAAGAGAGGAATGGGGAGCGATATGCATGTCCCCATAAATTTGTGAGATACACACACCCCACTGCCTTATTTTTTCTATTACGAAACAAGGGTTGATAGAAGCTTCCCTTAGATGAAAAAGTCTATACGTCAACGCCCACAGATCGTTCACACTGTGTGTGTTCTCCACCAGGCGAAAGGATGCAACACAGCCAGGATAATGGATGGCCAGAGCTGGCTTAAAACAAAGGTTTTATACCAAAGGGAAATGAGAGAAGTTAACAAGTGTAATCTAAGACTTTATCACTTGAACTTCTTTAAAAACCCTTTGAGTCAGTCTATGAGTCTATGATTAAACAGTTCTATCCTTTAAAAAGAAAAATGGGTGTAAAAAACCCTCCAAAGGTACATCAAACATTTCTTTCTGACTCAAATTAACATACAACTCCGTTGTACGTTCCTGAGTAAATATAGGCAAGCATACACACACACACACACCCACACACGCACACACCCACACCCACACACACACACACACGCACGAACACGCGCAAACACACACACACACTCACTGTCTGCTGCAGGTCGGGGATGAGGACGCGGACAACCAGGGAGTGAGTGTGTATGTCGTCCATGCGTCTTGAGGTCGGCTCAGCGGTGGCTCTTATGGTCTCGTAGATGGTCTCCTCACGGGAGCTGTCAGAGGCGGAGTCCACGGAGTAGTCAGAACAACTCTGGGCCATCTCATCCTCACTGGACGTGGGACTCCGGGGCATAGTCAGTAGGCCAGACGAATTCAGCTTTGGAGGAGTAGAAAACTATGAGTAAACAACTTAGAAAAAACAACTTTGAGACGAATCCTACATTTGAACTTAGTCTCTCTCCCATTGACATCAATACATGACTAAGTGAAAATATGACGTTAGAAGATAAGCTCTAATATAAGCTCTAATAATGCTCTATATACAGTGGTTCCTCCTTTAAAAGTTGCGAGTTTGCACTTAGAGGTACCCAGCGTCACGGCTTCATTGCTCCAGACAACCACAAGGAGGAGTTAGAGCACTCATTATGCATTTGGGTCCCAAGGGTTTTATATGACCAATCATCAAGTGGTTCCAATTACAAATTTTGCCTCGAGCCACCCTTGCCTTGTGGTGTTCTTCAACAAAGATGGCTGACAAAACATTACGGTGGAACCAGATGTAAGTTGTTATAACGTCATAATGAGTCAAGCAAAAACATTACAATTGAGAGAAATATGTTAGTTAATGTAGAGACAAACGTTTGTGCATATTTTTTTGTCATAAAGTTCATTTACGAAAATCGCTATTTAGCAAGTTATCTGACTGGCTAACATTAGCCAGCTAGCTAGTGTTAGGTGAATTAATTTGTAATTCGTGTTGTTTAATGTTTTAGGGACTCCTGAGAAAACAAGCAAACCAGGCTGTCGTCTTGTGAAACAGTGGATGTAAAGAATCTAGCTAGCTAAAGCATTTACTGCAAATTGAATGTACAATTGTGTAAGCTTGCCTTGCAATGCAGCTGAAGTAACAAAGCTAGCTAACTATTTACTTGCTTATTGTGTCGTGGAGAATACAAATAACTGTATGCCTATGGATGTGTAGCTAGCTACAGTATGTAGCCGATCTGTGTATGAGCCCTAAAACGTTAGGTTCTGAACTAATATTCATACCAATCTATGAACCTCAGCTATCATAGCTGTTGTATCAACTTCAAGTCTGAATGGCATGAATGAAGCCTATGGTTAGAGTAGAATATAATAATTTTATTGTGCCAAGGATGCAAGTCCTATACACATGTACTGTAGTTATTACCACGCATGAGATTCCCACATTGTAGCCTGTACATTGAATATTTTCACTGATCATGTACACTTCCTCTGCAAATAAAGGTGCAGTTCAGGTATGAATCTATTGAGACATTCTTATTCAGTCATATCAAACTGTGTGTCTGCATGTATGTATTACAATTATACACTTCCAACAGTGTTTACTAATCCTGCTCCTGGGACATCAATGATTACACATTGTAACTATGCAATAGACTATAAACATGATTGATTTGTAAGTCATACATACAGAAAAAAAACTATGCATATCTGAGGCCACAGGATAGTATTTCAATGAGATACTTAATTTCAACCAGGGGAGAATGTGAAACGCTTTATTGAAATAAGTTCATTATCCAGGTGTTATAAATACATAAATTCAGCATAATTATGATAATTGTAATATTATAAATACAAGTCAATCTGTACTTCAATGCACATATGACGTGCATTATGAAACGAGGAAGAAAGATGAGGTGGGGAGAGAGGTGTAGAAGACAGAGAGGGAAAGAGGTAAGAACAGCGGCAGACAGCATATGATTCATGAATTACAGTGCTACCCTAATATTCTCTCAGTTCATCACACTTGCGGTGTCTCCTAACCAGCCTTGGGCCCCCAGTTGGCCCGAAGGTTATCGTAAGGGTGGGTGAGGTGGCGATGACAAGACTGGCTTCCTCTCTCAAAACATACCTGCAGATGGAGAGCATGATTAAGCCTTGTTTTTTTTTACTCTAACACAGTCAGTCATCTTAAATCAGGCGTTGAATTGCAAAACTGACCTTGGATCATTAACTCTGGTACTACTACATCTCTGTCTGTATTTCAATGTAAAGCATCTCTTTAATAATACTTCCTGTTGACCCGTTCATGCTGTGCCCTCTGTGTCAGCCAGTTCAGATGCGGGAGGGGTTCACCAAAACAGCTGATATAACCTAGAGGATTTAGGGAGAAGGGGGAGAGGGATGAAGTGAAGAAGAGAGACTGGTATTGTGTGTGTGTGTGGTCTCACCTGGTGTCCACACTAAGTGGCTACAGAGTACTTTATGCTGTGCCCTCTGTGTCAGCCAGTTCAGATGCGGGAGGGGTTCACCAAAACAGCTGATATAACCTAGAGGATTTAGGGAGAGGGATGAAGTGAAGAAGAGAGACTGTTATTGTGTGTATGGGGTCTCACCTGGTGTCCACACTAAGTGGCTACAGAGTACTTTATGCTGAAAAACAGACACATGAGGACAAACAATAGAAGATAATGTCAATAGAAGATACTGTATGTGACACAGACACCTATCGGAGTGTACCTGAAACATTTAAAAATAGAGGGCTATGTGTCTCACCACCATGACTTGGCAGAAACAGATAGTCCAGTGAAAATGACTGTGTTTATGTGGTGTAAATCTGAAAATTAGTAGCTGACATCTTAAGGGTATTTTTAATTAATGCATGTGAGAAAGGTTCCATGTAAAACAGTTTAATTACCTCTGGTTATGGACACTTTTGCCAGCAATAAAGCTTCCACAGCCTGTTTCTCGGACAGTAAACATCTGGCAATATTGACATTTTCGACCCCTTGATCAGCTCGCTCTTTGAAAGTAAAGAAAACAGCTTATTTTTGATGGATATGAAAGCAATAACTGAGATATGACCGTTCAATCTAAAGCAGCAGATGTCATTTTTAGGATACGTCAATACAGCCCAGTGCTGCTTACCTGAGATGCCATCTTCGTAGGTGTCCGCTTTCACTTCCTTCGTGTCCGAAAAAGTTGCTTTCAAAACAATTCTTTTTTATTGAAAATAAAAAAGGTTTTGCTCTCGACAAAAAGACACCAATCTACCTCCATAGCATATAACAATTTGCCTTTGAATATCTACACCTTCATACAAACGTGCTACTGTCACAAGAATTCTTGACGCACAACCGAAGATGCTGCCATATCCTGCCAGCACGCCCACAAGCGAGCCACTCAGGAGCAGAATGATGACGTGTGGAAGAGGGAAAGGAATGAGATGGGAACAGCTATTTGTTGCAAGTTGGGGAGGAGGGCTAATAGCTGAACAATAGACTATTCAACCTTTACTAAAGAATAGTCTAATAGCTGAGCTAGGTGTGAACCCCCCCCCCCCCCCCCCCTATCACAGACCAGATTTGCCCTAACGACCAGGGGTAGCTTGCTACTCAATGTAATAAAGCAATGACTTTTCAAATAAGTTACCTTACACGTTATGTTGGCTGTCCTTACGAACGACATAGCGTATCATTACAGCAGTATGTACCAGTATGTTACTAATGTTTGTAGTTATACATCAAACTTGCCAGTATATTAACTATAGGCTATCTAACTACCCAACGTTTATTGACTTGATTATTATCGTCATTCTTAGCTTAGCTAAATGGTGTAGTCTGTGCTTTCTCAATGGACATTCGGGTGCTTTCCTAAATTCAAGTCAAAAATTCACCCAAGGCTGACAAACGGCTTACGAATGCTGGAACACTAGCGTGAGCCCATAGCAAATTCATGGAATCGAACGTTCGCAGAGTCTGTTTTGACTGGAGTGATGCTTAGAATTCCATAAAAAAATGTATCCCTTTTTATTTTACCACAACAATCTGTTCTTCGGACAAAATTGGAAAAAAAACAACTTGTGTAGAAAGTAAACATCCGCACCTCGATGGTGTCAACTGTGCTTATGTCTGTGTAATGAAAAAGTAGAGAAAAAACTTCTATTTATGGTCTAGCAACTGATGACAAATGAGCTTGCTGCCAAGACTTACATACAAAGAGGAGATTCTCCTGATTAAAATGGTGACCGTGTAACAGTTTTGCTTCCGTCCCTCTCCTCGCCCCTACCTGGGCTCGAACCAAGGACCCTCTGCACACATAGACAACAGCCACCAGTTACACCCAACTTGAAAAATATATATACATACACATTGCAAAATATTTGCCGAAATAGACAGACATGCCTATATTTACCCCATAGGAAACAATGGGAAGACCGCAGAGTTCCAAAATTATTTTTGTTGTTTCCATTTTGTTGTTTCCATTTTAACTATAAAACAACATGAGCAGGTCTCATTGCCAACAATAGCGAAGCAGGCATTGTGAAGTTGAACAATAAGCTGGGAATAGAATGTTCGGAAGGCGAGTTGGAGCCACAGTGCTCAATAGAACTAATAGGAGCTGACGGTGAAAAATGCACAAAAATAAGGCCTGTTTTTTCGCGATTACTTCAAAACGACGGCCTTATCAGCTCTGCTAGGGCGAGTAAAATGGTCAGAGTGGTCTCATTTGTGTCTGGAAGTAGCTAGCCAATGTTAGCTTGGGTACTTGACTGCCGTTGTAAGGCCAAAACGCTCAAATCAACCCTACTCCTCGGCCCGAACGTCCAGTGTGCGCTCCGAGAGCAAAACGGTCTGAATATACAAATTGACAATTTTTCTCTGAATGGAAACACCATAATATGAATCAAATTAATTAAGCTACATTTCTTAAAATCAATCGCATATACTATGTTATTACAAAAAAGATTTTAAATTCTCTGGTAATGCCAATATGGAATAATATCAAATGCTTCTCAAAGATGCGCTCTGGTGGTAAAACTAGCAATAACTTGCGGTAACAGAAGAAATGGCTGAGAATTAAATGACGTGCCACAGAATGCTGCAGCAGCACGCAGGGTGTGCCGCAGTATGACGCAACTTTTAAAAGGAGGAATCGCTGTAGCTATACAGTCATGTTCATGATGTGCTTATAAATGTGCAATGTATGTATGTACTTAATATACTGAGAATATAGGTTATACTGTAGACTGGGCTGATTGTACTTTTCTCTCAATTTAAAGTGGTCTAGTACAAATATGATTCAGCCAGTCAAGATTCAGGGCAGTTCTCTCAATTTTAGGCTACTGGGCAGATTGTACAATTCTCTCAGGTTAAAGTGGTCTAATACCAAAAATTACTTGACATACCTGCTGTTGGATTCTAAACTTTGAACATTGAGATATTAAAGACATCATAGATCAGACGCATAGTATATAAAGGAGTGAGATCTGTAGAAAGACAGTGGCTGTGGAATGTGCTGGGTGGACAGGAGGAGATCAGGCGAAGGAGGAGTTGAGGTCAGGAGGTCAGGTCAAATCCCCTGCAGGGAGGGATAAGGGTTTATTATCCTGTTACCCTTTTCCTGTGGAACCATAAGATGTAAGGATTGGAGAGAAGGAGGAGTGTCTAAAGTGGGGTATATACAGTGGGGCAAAAAAGTATTTAGTCAGCCACCAAAAGTTCTCCCACTTAAAAATATGAGAGGCCTGTAATTTTCATCATAGGTACACTTCAACTATGACAGACAAAATGAGAAAAAAAATCCAGAAAATCACATTGT